>NW_024883534.1:0-73112 GCF_019059575.1 Amphibalanus amphitrite | reverse complement strand
ACCGAAAAGGACAGGGGGGGGCCGTTCGCGCCCCCCCCCCCTACGGGGCGCGGGTTAACCCTAACATCCCCACTTTTTTGTCCGCGATATAAAAAAACATGCGGTAGACTACCTGTGTCGAATTAATTAAAGTTTATTATGTCAAAGTTTCAAAACATCAATCCGGTCTGCATGTCTGACTGCTCGCAGAACGGTTCTAGAGGCAGTGTCAGCGCGCGCGGAACGGTCCTCAGATATGTCCACTTTCAAGCGCGGAACGGTCCTTCTGCGCCACCAGACTCCTCTCCCTCTCCCCTCCCCCTGTCAGCTGGTCTATGTCAGACACCAGTACACCACTGACCTCCCCTACCCTCTCCTGACCTTCTCAGTTCTCAGGTGCCAGCTGAGACGCTGGTCGGCCTACAGAACCTGCTCGTTCACCTGTGGGACGTCTCGGCAGAGAACGCGCACGTCTACCAGTACCGACTCTGGGACGCTAAGAGGGTCAAGGTGGAGACCGCCCAGAACAGGGTATGTAACACAGACCGTAACACAAGCCGTAACGCAGGTCGTTACACAGGGCGTAAAATAGATTGAACACAGACCGTAACATAGATCGAACACAGACCGTAACACTGGCTGCGTACGTGCGGGCACTCGGCCGGCCGGAACTGGGCTGGATCCATTGGGCAATGAACAGGTGCTTTCTGTGACAGCGTCACCGCTGCAGGTCAGTCAGGGACACACAGACACTGCACCCGGGGCCCTTGTGCATGGTACAGGGCTCGCGGGTTTTAGCGGTAGGTTTTGCACCTAGAAAATTTAGTGTACTTCAGGCTATATCTTCGTCGTCTTAAGCTTTTAAGTGTTGAAGATGCGATCGACTTGTTGGGTAACAAGCCGGCCATGATCGTGTAAAATGGCTTCATCGTAGATCGATTAGTTTCTGAGATATAACCGGAAATGTAAAAGTGCAAAACCTACCGCTTAATCTCGCGAGACCTGTACCTGAGCCCTGAGCGCGCCCATGTGTCGCCCCCAGGGCGTGTCGCCGGACGGTTCTGTGTGTCGGACTGAAACCTGAACCTGCCTGAGTGTTATGCTATGACTCCCCAGGGCGTGTCGCCGGATGGGGCGGCCGGCTACCGGGACGGGCTGCGGCGGGCCACCAACGGCCACCCGCTCTCCGCCGAGGAGGTACAGAAGGTCGTCAGCCGGGTGAACCAGCTCTCCAGCTAGCGGCGCAGAGGTCAGTCACCGCACCGGGCGTATTGCACGGGGACCCTAACAGACGCCTCACTCCTTTCCCTCATCTCAGTTGTTCTTTCATTTTTTTATTATTATAAATAATGGAGATAGACCAGAGCATTTTCGGTGCATATATTAGGGTCATGTTACTCCAACGGGGTTGCGTTGTCGGCACAGTCCTGTCTGGTCTGTGTGCTGCGGCGATGCTCTGCCATCCGGTGACCCAACGCCACTGTCCGCTGACCGAGTGTCGGCTCTCTGCTGACCGTGTAACGTCTGTCCGTCAGGGTGGTGGCCGTGAACGCCTGTCGGACGGCGCCGGAGGGCAGCGCCGGCCGGCTGCTGTCACTGCTGGACCAGCTGCGGCTGCCGGACGCCGGAGCGCTGCCCGACTGGGGTCTACATCCTGGTATGTTACTGGGAGCGGCACGGTGTGTGTTGGGTGCTTCTGACGGTCAGTTGTAGTAACTGTTAGTTCCTCTACTGGCCACCAGGTGAAAAGCGTATTAGCTGTACAGCAATGTAGAGTTGCTTCAGCTTTGGCGTAAACTTTCTCCTCTTCCGCTCACCATTCACCACCAGAGTCAGCAGCGTCTCGGCTGGCGGTCCAGTCAGTCAGAGCGAGTGTCTTCACTCGCCACAGCGGGCCGGACCCATTACAGGGCAGCAGAGTTATCAGTTACCAAGCCTTGGCCTATAAAGAAAACCAGGAAATAGTAGCAATTGCATATATGTAATGATTCTACTCTATTACGTTTGAGCTGGCGAAGCGTATTCCTGTAACGTTTTTAATAGGCTTGTAAGTCAGCAACCGCTGGGCTGATTGACCTGCGTTACTCTTTGTTGCGCGTAATCCTATCCCTTCCATCTCGTTATTGACTACAACTGATGTATCTTGGTGAGTTATTGACTACAACTGATGTATCATGGTGAGCGTCGTGACACGTGCGACGTGAAGGGCCAAGAGTGTTCGTTATTCTGCTGCAGTAGCGATTTTGGGTTGCTCATATATCTTGAACCCTGAACTGCCACGCCGATTGCGCTCAAATTTGGTACACTGTTTGGGACTGGTTGATAGGGATGTGTTTTTTATAACTCGCATGTGTTTTTCTATAGCGCGGAGAAGAAAGTAGGGATTGTTAGGGTTAAGCAGGGACTCACCGATGTTAGATCCCTCTCTGGGTCTTTTCATAGGGGGTCACGGTCCTGACCCGAGATAGCTGAGCTGTGTCGCAGCCCTGACCTCAGACAGCTGAGCTGTGCACGCCGTCGGCTCGGCCGTCAGTCGCCACAGCCGCTGACGCCAGTGTCCAAACAGCTCCAAACAATATCCGGCCCTGTATAGCAGGATAAGCCATCAGAGGCGGGAGTGATCACCGGAACGGGCTGCATGGTACAGGACGGGCTGGGAACATGTCAACTCCAGCATGACGTGTTCCCAGTGTACCTGCATGTAGTTTCTTTATTCCTCAGCAGTTGTCATCCCCTTGGCGTTAGTGTTTCGCGTCTCTCCATTGATCACTCCCGCCCCTGATGGCTTATCCTGCTATACAGGGCCGGATATTGTTTGGAGCTGTTTAGACACTTGCGGTAGCGGCTGTGGCGCCTGACGGCCGAGCCGACGGCGTGCACAGCTCAGCTGTCTGAGGTCAGGGCTGCGACACAGCTCAGCTATCTCGGGTCAGGACCGTGACCTATGAAAGGACCCAGAGAGGGATCTAACATCGGTGACTCCCTGCTTAACCCTAACAATCCCCACTTTTTTGTCCGCGATATAAAAAACACATGCGGTTGGAGTGCCTGTGTCGAATTAAGTAACTGGTTGATAGGGACTGGTTGATAGGGATGTGTTTTTTTTTATAACTCGCATGTGTTTTTTATAGCGCGGAGAAAAAAGTAGGGATTGTTAGGGTTAAGCAGGGAGTCACCGATGTTAGATCCCTCTCTGGGTCTTTTCATAGGGGTCACGGTCCTGACCCGAGATAGCTGAGCTGTGTCGCAGCCCTGACCTCAGACAGCTGAGCTGTGCACGCCGTCGGCTCGGCCGTCAGTCGCCACAGCCGCTGACGCCAGTGTCCAAATAGCTCCAAACAATATCCGGCCCTGTATAGCAGGATAAGCCATCAGAGGCGGGAGTGATCACCGGAACGGGTTGCATGGTACAGGACGGGCTGGGAACACGTCAACTCTAGCATGACGTGTTCCCAGTGTACCTGCATGTAGTTTCTTTATTCCTCAGCAGTTGTCATCCCCTTGGCGTTAGTGTTTCGCGTCCCTCCATTGATCACTCCCGCCTCTGATGGCTTATCCTGCTATACAGGGCCGGATATTGTTTGGAGCTGTTTGGACACTGGCGTCAGCGGCTGTGGCGACTGACGGCCGAGCCGACGGCGTGCACAGCTCAGCTGTCTGAGCCCTGGGGTCAGGGCTGCGACACAGCTCAGCTATCTCGGGTCAGGACCGTGACCTATGAAAGGACCCAGAGAGGGATCTAACATCGGTGACTCCCTGCTTAACCCTAACAATCCCCACTTTTTTGTCCGCGATATAAAAAACACATGCGGTTAGAGTACCTGTGTCGAATTAATTAAAGTTTATTATGTCAAAGTTTCAAAACATCAATCCGGTCTGCATGTCTGACTGCTCGCAGAACGGTTCTAGAGGCAGTGTCAGCGCGCGCGGAACGGTCCTCAGATATGTCCACTTTCAAGCGCGGAACGGTCCTTCTGCGCCACCAGACTCCTCTCCCTCTCCCCTCCCCCTGTCCGCTGGTCTATGTCAGACACCAGTACACCACTGACCTCCCCTACCCTCTCTTGACCTTCTCAGGTGCCAGCTGAGACGCTGGTCGGCCTACAGAACCTGCTCGTTCCCCTGCGGGACGTCTCGGCAGAGAACGCGCACGTCTACCAATACCGACTCTGGGACGCTAAGAGGGTCAAGGTGGAGACCGCCCAGAACAGGGTATGTAACACAGACCGTAACACAAGCCGTAACGCAGGTCGTTACACAGGGTGTAAAATAGATTGAACACAGACCGTAACATAGATCGAACACAGACCGTAACACTGGCTGCGTACGTGCGGGCACTCGGCCGGCCGGAACTGGGCTGGATCCATTGGGCAATGAACAGGTGCTTTCTGTGACAGCGTCACCGCTGCAGGTCAGTCAGGGACACACAGACACTGCACCCGGGGCCCTTGTGCATGGTACAGGGCTCGCGGGTTTTAGCGGTAGGTTTTGCACCTAGAAAATTTAGTGTACTTCAGGCTATATCTTCGTCGTCTTAAGCTTTTAAGTGTTGAAGATGCGATCGACTTATTGGGTAACAAGCCGGCCATGATCGTGTAAAATGGCTTCATCGTAGATCGATTAGTTTCTGAGATATAACCGGAAATGTAAAAGTGCAAAACCTACCGCTTAATCTCGCGAGACCTGTACCTGAGCCCTGAGCGCGCCCATGTGTCGCCCCCAGGGCGTGTCGCCGGACGGTTCTGTGTGTCGGACTGAAACCTGAACCTGCATGAGTGTTATGCTATGACTCCCCATGGCGTGTCGCCGGATGGGGCGGCCGGCTACCGGGACGGGCTGCGGCGGGCCACCAACGGCCACCCGCTCTCCGCCGAGGAGGTACAGAAGGTCGTCAGCCGGGTGAACCAGCTCTCCAGCTAGCGGCGCAGAGGTCAGTCACCGCACCGGGCGTATTGCACGGGGACCCTAACAGACGCCTCACTCCTTTCCCTCATCTCAGTTGTTCTTTCATTTTTTTATTATTATAAATAATGGAGATAGACCAGAGCATTTTCGGTGCATATATTAGGGTCATGTTACTCCAACGGGGTTGCGTTGTCGGCACAGTCCTGTCTGGTCTGTGTGCTGCGGCGATGCTCTGCCATCCGGTGACCCAACGCTTCTGTCCGCTGACCGAGTTTCGTCTCTTTGCTGACCGTGTAACGTCTGTCCGTCAGGGTGGTGGCCGTGAACGCCTGTCGGACGGCGCCGGAGGGCAGCGCCGGCCGGCTGCTGTCACTGCTGGACCAGCTGCGGCTGCCGGACGCCGGAGCGCTGCCCGACTGGGGTCTACATCCTGGTATGTTACTGGGAGCGGCACGGTGTGTGTTGGGTGCTTCTGACGGTCAGTTGTAGTAACTGTTAGTTCCTCTACTGGCCACCAGGTGAAAAGCGTATTAGCTGTACAGCAATGTAGAGTTGCTTCAGCTTTGGCGTAAACTTTCTCCTCTTCCGCTCACCATCCACCACCAGAGTCAGCAGCGTCTCGGCTGGCGGTCCAGTCAGTCAGAGCGAGTGTCTTCACTCGCCACAGCGGGCCGGACCCATTACAGGGCAGCAGAGTTATCAGTTACCAAGCCTTGGCCTATAAAGAAAACCAGGAAATAGTAGCAATTGCATATATGTAATGATTCTACTCTATTACGTTTGAGCTAGCGAAGCGTATTCCTGTAACGTTTTTAATAGGCTTGTAAGTCAGCAACCGCTGGGCTGATTGACCTGCGTTACTCTTTGTTGCGCGTAATCCTATACCTTCCATCTCGTTATTGACTACAACTGATGTATCATGGTGAGCGTCGTGACACGTGCGACGTGAAGGGCCAAGAGTGTTCGTTATTCTGCTGCAGTAGCGATTTTGGGTTGCTCATATATCTTGAACCCTGAACTGCCACGCCGATTGCGCTCAAATTTGGTACACTGTTTGGGACTGGTTGATAGGGATGTGTTTTTTATAACTCGCATGTGTTTTTCTTTAGCGCGGAGAAAAAAGTAGGGATTGTTAGGGTTAAGCAGGGACTCACCGATGTTAGATCCCTCTCTGGGTCTTTTCATAGGGGGTCACGGTCCTGACCCGAGATAGCTGAGCTGTGTCGCAGCCCTGACCTCAGACAGCTGAGCTGTGCACGCCGTCGGCTCGGCCGTCAGTCGCCACAGCCGCTGACGCCAGTGTCCAAACTGCTCCCAACAATATCCGGCCCGGCGGGAGTGATCACCGGAACGGGCTGCATGGTACAGGACGGGCTAGGAACACGTCAACTCCAGCATGACGTGTTCCCAGTGTACCTGCATGTAGTTTCTTTATTCCTCAGCAGTTGTCATCCCCTTGGCGTAAGTGTTTCGCGTCCCTCCATTGATCACTCCTGCCTCTGATGGCTTATCCTGCTATACAGGGCCGGATATTGTTTGGAGCTGTTTGGACACTGGCGTCAGCGGCTGTGGCGACTGACGGCCGAGCCGACGGCGTGCACAGCTCAGCTGTCTGAGGTCAGGGCTGCGACACAGCTCAGCTATCTCGGGTCAGGACCGTGACCTATGAAAGGACCCAGAGAGGGATCTAACATCGGTGACTCCCTGCTTAACCCTAACAATCCCCACTTTTTTGTCCGCGATATAAAAAACACATGCGGTTAGGCTACCTGTGTCGAATTAATTAAAGTTTATTATGTCAAAGTTTCAAAACATCAATCCGGTCTGCATGTCTGACTGCTCGCAGAACGGTTCTAGAGGCATTGTCAGCGCGCGCGGAACGGTCCTGAGATGTGTCCACTTTCAAGCGCGGAACGGTCCTACTGCGCCACCAGACTCCTCTCCCTCTCCCCTCCCCCCTGTCCGCTGGTCTATGTCAGACACCAGTATACCACTGACCTCCCCTACCCTCCCCTGACCTTCTCAGGTGCCAGCTGAGACGCTGGTCGGCCTACAGAACCTGCTCGTTCACCTGCGGGACGTCTCGGCAGAGAACGCGCACGTCTACCAGTACCGACTCTGGGACGCTAGGAGGGTCAAGGTGGAGACCGCCCAGAACAGGGTATGTAACACAGACCGTAACACAAGCCGTAACGCAGGTCGTTACACAGGGCGTAAAATAGATTGAACACAGACCGTAACATAGATCGAACACAGACCGTAACACTGGCTGCGTACGTGCGGGCACTCGGCCGGCCGGAACTGGGCTGGATCCATTGGGCAATGAACAGGTGCTTTCTGTGACAGCGTCACCGCTGCAGGTCAGTCAGGGACACACAGACACTGCACCCGGCGCCCTTGTGCAATTGCATGGTACAGGGCTCGCGGGTTTTAGCGGTAGGTTTTGCACCTAGAAAATTTAGTGTACTTCAGGTTATATCTTCGTCGTCTTAAGCTTTTAAGTGTTGAAGATGCGATCGACTTGTTGGGTAATAAGCCGGCCATGATCGTGTAAAATGGCTTCATCGTAGATCGATTAGTTTCTGAGATATAACCGGAAATGTAAAAGTGCAAAACCTACCGCTTAATCTCGCGAGACCTGTACCTGAGCCCTGAGCGCGCCCATGTGTCGCCCCCAGGGCGTGTCGCCGGACGGTTCTGTGTGTCGGACTGAAACCTGAACCTGCCTGAGTGTTATGCTATGACTCCCCAGGGCGTGTCGCCGGATGGGGCGGCCGGCTACCGGGACGGGCTGCGGCGGGCCACCAACGGCCACCCGCTCTCCGCCGAGGAGGTACAGAAGGTCGTCAGCCGGGTGAACCAGCTCTCCAGCTAGCGGCGCAGAGGTCAGTCACCGCACCGGGCGTATTGCACGGGGACCCTAACAGACGCCTCACTCCTTTCCCTCATCTCAGTTGTTCTTTCATTTTTTTATTATTATAAATAATGGAGATAGACCAGAGCATTTTCGGTGCATATATTAGGGTCATGTTACTCCAACGGGGTTGCGTTGTCGGCACAGTCCTGTCTGGTCTGTGTGCTGCGGCGATGCTCTGCCATCCGGTGACCCAACGCCACTGTCCGCTGACCGAGTGTCGGCTCTCTGCTGACCGTGTAACGTCTGTCCGTCAGGGTGGTGGCCGTGAACGCCTGTCGGACGGCGCCGGAGGGCAGCGCCGGCCGGCTGCTGTCACTGCTGGACCAGCTGCGGCTGCCGGACGCCGGAGCGCTGCCCGACTGGGGTCTACATCCTGGTATGTTACTGGGAGCGGCACGGTGTGTGTTGGGTGCTTCTGACGGTCAGTTGTAGTAACTAGTAACTGTTAGTTCCTCTACTGGCCAACAGGTGAAAAGCGTATTAGCTGTACAGCAATGTAGAGTTGCTTCAGCTTTGGCGTAAACTTTCTCCTCTTCCGCTCACCATTCACCACCAGAGTCAGCAGCGTCTCGGCTGGCGGTCCAGTCAGTCAGAGCGAGTGTCTTCACTCGCCACAGCGGGCCGGACCCATTACAGGGCAGCAGAGTTATCAGTTACCAAGCCTTGGCCTATAAAGAAAACCAGGAAATAGTAGCAATTGCATATATGTAATGATTCTACTCTATTACGTTTGAGCTAGCGAAGCGTATTCCTGTAACGTTTTTAATAGGCTTGTAAGTCAGCAACCGCTGGGCTGATTGACCTGCGTTACTCTTTGTTGCGCGTAATCCTATCCCTTCCATCTCGTTATTGACTACAACTGATGTATCTTGGTGAGTTATTGACTACAACTGATGTATCATGGTGAGCGTCGTGACACGTGCGACGTGAAGGGCCAAGAGTGTTCGTTATTCTGCTGCAGTAGCGATTTTGGGTTGCTCATATATCTTGAACCCTGAACTGCCACGCCGATTGCGCTCAAATTTGGTACACTGTTTGGGACTGGTTGATAGGGATGTATTTTATAACTCGCATGTGTTTTTCTATAGCGCGGAGAAGAAAGTAGGGACTGTTAGGGTTAAGCAGGGACTCACCGATGTTAGATCCCTCTCTGGGTCTTTTCATAGGGGGTCACGGTCCTGACCCGAGATAGCTGAGCTGTGTCGCAGCCCTGACCTCAGACAGCTGAGCTGTGCACGCCGTCGGCTCGGCCGTCAGTCGCCACAGCCGCTGACGCCAGTGTCCAAACAGCTCCAAACAATATCCGGCCCTGTATAGCAGGATAAGCCATCAGAGGCGGGAGTGATCACCGGAACGGGCTGCATGGTACAGGACGGGCTGGAAACATGTCAACTCCAGCATGACGTGTTCCCAGTGTACCTGCATGTAGTTTCTTTATTCCTCAGCAGTTGTCATCCCCTTGGCGTTAGTGTTTCGCGTCTCTCCATTGATCACTCCCGCCTCTGATGGCTTATCCTGCTATACAGGGCCGGATATTGTTTGGAGCTGTTTGGACACTTGCGTCAGCGGCTGTGGCGCCTGACGGCCTAGCCGACGGCGTGCACAACTCAGCTGTCTGAGGTCAGGGCTGCGACACAGCTCAGCTATCTCGGGTCAGGACCGTGACCTATGAAAGGACCCAGAGAGGGATCTAACATCGGTGACTCCCTGCTTAACCCTAACAATCCCCACTTTTTTGTCCGCGATATAAAAAACACATGCGGTTAGAGTACCTGTGTCGAATTAAGTAACTGGTTGATAGGGACTGGTTGATAGGGATGTGTTTTTTTATAACTCGCATGTGTTTTTTATAGCGCGGAGAAAAAAGTAGGGATTGTTAGGGTTAAGCAGGGAGTCACCGATGTTAGATCCCTCTCTGGGTCTTTTCATAGGGGTCACGGTCCTGACCCGAGATAGCTGAGCTGTGTCGCAGCCCTTACCTCAGACAGCTGAGCTGTGCACGCCGTCGGCTCGGCCGTCAGTCGCCACAGCCGCTGACGCCAGTGTCCAAATAGCTCCAAACAATATCTGGCCCTGTATAGCAGGATAAGCCATCTGAGGCGGGAGTGATCACCGGAACGGGCTGCATGGTACAGGACGGGCTGGGAACACGTCAACTCCAGCATGACGTGTTCCCAGTGTACCTGCATGTAGTTTCTTTCTTAGGTGTTGTTTTTATCCGCTGGGACTGAGAGCGTGAGATGATGTTTTTCGTACTACGCTGGAGTACGAAAAACATCATCTCATGTAGTTTCTTTATTCCTCAGCAGTTGTCATCCCCTTGGCGTTAGTGTTTCGCGTCCTTCCATTGATCACTCCCGCCTTTGATGGCTTATCCTGCTAGACAGGGCCGGATATTGTTTGGAGCTGTTTGGACACTGGCGTCAGCGGCTGTGGCGACTGACGGCCGAGCCGACGGCGTGCACAGCTCAGCTGTCTGAGGTCAGGGCTGCGACACAGCTCAGCTATCTCGGGTCAGGACCGTGACCTATGAAAGGACCCAGAGAGGGATCTAACATCGGTGACTCCCTGCTTAACCCTAACAATCCCCACTTTTTTGTCCGCGATATAAAAAACACATGCGGTTAGAGTACCTGTGTCGATTTAATTAAAGTTTATTATGTCAAAGTTTCAAAACATCAATCCGGTCTGCATGTCTGACTGCTCGCAGAACGGTTCTAGAGGCAGTGTCAGCGCGCGCGGAACGGTCCTCAGATATGTCCACTTTCAAGCGCGGAACGGTCCTTCTGCGCCACCAGACTCCTCTCCCTCTCCCCTCCCCCTGTCCGCTGGTCTATGTCAGACACCAGTACACCACTGACCTCCCCTACCCTCTCCTGACCTTCTCAGGTGCCAGCTGAGACGCTGGTCGGCCTACAGAACCTGCTCGTTCACCTGTGGGACGTCTCGGCAGAGAACGCGCACGTCTACCAGTACCGACTCTGGGACGCTAAGAGGGTCAAGGTGGAGACCGCCCAGAACAGGGTATGTAACACAGACCGTAACACAAGCCGTAACGCAGGTCGTTACACAGGGCGTAAAATAGATTGAACACAGACCGTAACATAGATCGAACACAGACCGTAACACTGGCTGCGTACGTGCGGGCACTCGGCCGGCCGGAACTGGGCTGGATCCATTGGGCAATGAACAGGTGCTTTCTGTGACAGCGTCACCGCTGCAGGTCAGTCAGGGACACACAGACACTGCACCCGGCGCCCTTGTGCATGGTACAGGGCTCGCGGGTTTTAGCGTTAGGTTTTGCACCTAGAAAATTTAGTGTACTTCAGGCTATATGTAGACGGGATTCCAGGACAAAAAGTCAAAAGACAAAATGTCAAAAGACAAAAAGTCAAATGCAAAAAGTCAAAATGGATAAAAGTCAAATGGAAAAAAGTCAAATGAATAAAAGTCAAAACGGATAAAAGTCAAAAGACAAAAAGTCAAATGGCAAAAAGTCAAAACGTCCAAAAGTCAAAAATGCAAAAAGTCAAATGGCAAAAAGTCAAAATGGCGAAAAGTCAAAAACGCAAAAAGTCAAAAGCAAAAAGTCAAATGGCGAAAAGTCAAAATGGCAAAAAGTCAAAAACGCAAAAAGTCAAAAGCAAAAAGTCAAATGGCAAAAAGTCAAAAAGGCGAAAAGTCAAAAACGAAAAAAGTCAAAAGCAAAAAAGTCAAATAGCAAAAAGTCAAAATGGCGAAAAGTCAAAAACGCAAAAAGTCAAAAGCAAAAACTCAAATGGCAAAAAGTCAAAAAACGCGAAAAGTCAAAAAGTCAAGTGGCAAAAAAATCAAAACGTCCAAAAGTCAAAAATGCAAAAAGTCAAAAAGACAAAAAGTGAAAAACGGCAAAAAAAGCAAAATGATAAAAATCAAATGGAAAAAGTCAAATAATCGGTCCAGCCGTTGTGCGGTTATTGAGGATAACAGTTTTCGGGTGTATGCAAAGTACCCCAAGTTTAGCACGCGCCACGTGCCTATATCGACACTCAGACAACATGGTGTCCATGCCATACAACTTTTACATCCAAGTGGTATTCAGCAAAGAAGACCGTTTGTCGATGCGGCATGCGGTTCTTGAGTTATACGGGTTTGAAGAGCGTGATGGGGTCGTGTCGGGCCGGGTCGCGCATACTCAGATTTTTGCCTTAAACACGAAAGAACTCGCTCGCTCGCTGCGCTCGCTCGCTCGTAATTAACCCTATGGCGTTGCATGGAAAGAAATGAGTTCAAACTGCCTCGAGCCCCTCCAACATTGAGAAAGTTCCAGCGCCAGTGCTCCCACATGTAATAATAACCTGTGAATCATTTTCATTTTATTACTTAATGGATTCGTTCATTAAAATATGTTCATTTCTTTTAACCAAAATTCTATAAACCCAGCGCGTTGGATGCTGGACCAGTCAGCGATGACCGTACAGAGACCAGAGAGCGTGAGTGGACGGAGGGGACCGCGTCCAGTCTATCGGGCACGTTTAAACTTTCAGATAAAACTTTGCCAAAGCACTGGAATTGCACGATGGGGCAGTGGTGACCCGGGAACGTTTGAAAAGTTGATGGGGTAGTTTACTTTAATGAAAAACAATATCAAATTCTTATCTGTATTCAATGTAAACGCGTTTCGATTATTTCTTTATCAATACATTGATACAATACAGATAATGAAAACACACGATTCAATGTGGGTGAACGCGAGCGATGAGATTGATATTTCAAACATTATGACCTATTCACGTGGCAAAACTTTCTGTTCCCTCCATAAAATTCTACCCAAAATTGGTGCCAATGAGTAATCTCCTCTTTTTGAGTTGATGTTTGGCAAACATTCAATCACCGCAGCTTCGATCAGTTTTCGTCGATTTTTCCCTTTTCCGCTCCATAGAATTCTTGCGTCTTTCCACTTCGGTAAATGGTTTTGAATGATTGTAAATGCGGTGATTGAATGTTTGCCAAACATCAACTCAAAAAGAGGAGATTACTCATTGGCACCAATTTTGGGTAGAATTTTATGGAGGGAACAGAAAGTTTTGCCACGTGAATAGGTCATAATGTTTGAAATATCAATCTCATCGCTCGCGTTCACCCACATTGAATCGTGTGTTTTCATTATCTGTATTGTATCAATGTATTGATAAAGAAATAATCGAAACGCGTTTACATTGAATACAGATAAGAATTTGATATTGTTTTTCATTAAAGTAAACATTTGTCAAAATGAACAATATACAATTGATGGGGTAGGTTGGAGTGACAGGGCGCACCAGCTGCGAGGCTATAATGGGGTAGGTTGAAAGTTGAGGGGACAAAAATTGCAACTCAAAATTTTGAAATTATCTCGTCTTTTGTATTTTTTACTTAAAGTCCATTGACGTCATTTAAGCGTTAATCACACGGTATTTTTTTTTTTGAGGTTTTGGCTTTTCACCAGGGCCTCCTCTCAGGGGCGACACTTTCCGAAAATTATTGGTAGGGCTCTAATGTAAATTTTTGCCAATTCAAAGTGATTCTTTCCACGCAACGCCATAGGCATAATGTTAAATTTCCAAAATTATTGGTAGGGCTCGGGCCCTACCATGCCTATTTAACGACACCCATGCCTCCTCTAACATGTTAACCCACGAGCCGCTGGGGGGGGCATAAAGTTGCCCCCCCCCCTTTACGTTTTGTGAAATATCTCCGAAACCTGATGAGCTACGAACGTGAAACTTGGCATAGCTTCAAATGAATACCTAGGCAATGTTTGAGGAAAGTTTGGTGGTTGTAGCACCTAAGATGACGTCACAGTGACGTCATAAAGTTTTGTCGTTTTCCGATATGGACCGTTTCTGATGACGCTGAGCATGAAACTCGACTGTAAATGAACTAGACAGCGCCTGCTGTCATCCTAAAACATCTTACTACACTTCCATCTAGTTTCTGACCAATAATCGGCCCTTTATATTCGGTTCCATATATGTGATATATCGTGAGGAATATGAGAGTCGCAAATCTATAATTTCACTTATGACGTCACTGTGACGTCATTTCAAATGGGATCGACACCAAATTTGGACACAACCTCGGCTAGGTATTCAGGAAGATGTGTGCAAAGTTTCGCTTCTCTATCTCTTCGCGTTGCGACGATATCGTCGCAGAAGTAAAGGGGGGGCAACTTTATGCCCCCCCCCCCCAGCGGCCGGCGGGTGGCCCGGAGGCCCAGCGGCCGCCGGGTTAACTGCGGGAGCTGCAGCCCCCGCAGTCATCCTCCAAACTGGTCACTGAGGGGTACCTTAGTCATTTTTTAGTCTTAGACGTTTTTGGTAGGGGTTACCTTAGTCATTGCCCGTGATCGGGCCCCCCAGTCAAAACTGCTTAGAGGAGGCACTGCTTTTCACCCTCTCCCATGGGGGAGGGGCTGCCGCCACCCGGTGCTCCGCGCACCACGGACGCCACGCGAGCGCTGCTGGCCCGCGCGCCGAGTATACGGTGGTGAACCGGCAGTGTCGAGCGGCCATCAGACGTAACCACGCGGCATACTATGCTGACCAGCTGCGTGAGGCAGGACCGGCGAGGATGTGGACAGTGCTGCGGCCGGTGATCGGGGCGGGGAAGAGTGCCACTGCTGCTGCGCCAGCGTGCACGCCGGAAGCGCTCAACGCGTATTATGTGAGCGTGGGCCCCACCACCGCAGCCAGCGTCCCTGCCCCGCTGCTGCCCCAGTAAACATGCCGACGTCGGCCCGAGGCTCGGCCCGACGTCGGCCCAACGTCGGTTCAACCTCGGCCCGACATCGGCTGGACGTCGGATATGCCCACATGTTCCGACGTCCAGGCGAAGTGCAGCCGACGTCGAGCCGACGTCGGGCCGAGGTCGTTTGCCGAGGTTGACGAGATCGTTTGTCGTTGGACCGACGGGGCCGACGTCGGCATGTTTATTGGGACAACGCGCCAAAAATATCAACCGGTGGCGGGATTCGATCCCCCCAGTCGCCGACGTCGGCATGTTTACTGGGACGACACGCCAAAAGCATCAGCCGGCGATGGGATTCGAACCCCGTGTCATTTGAACGCGAGGTTAGTGCGCTAACCACTACACCACGCAGCAAGATGGCGAATATAGTTTGTTTTGTTGGGTTATGCCCTTCCGGTCTGACAAGACCATTTCAGAGCCGGAAGGATTGTTCATGAAACCAAACTTCTGAACTCAACATCAACTCTATTCGCCACTGAGCAAAAGCGAACATCGGGCGCGCAGCTAACCGCCCATCACAATCACACGCAACAACAAAGACACGACAGCAAAAAAAGAGAAGAAAGAGATGGAAAAAACGGTCAATCACAAAACAAGCAAATCACAAATTCCACCTCAGAAAACACTACCCTTAAAAGCAATAAATCAATAAAAAAACACCAATTGATTTTAGAACATTAAACAAGGCAAAAATAACCACGAAATACAGATGGGGCAAAGGCACGCGTTTGCCGCGACATCTATATCGGCCGCGGACCATAACCCGCGCCGTCTAGCGGCACATCGTTTTCTTCAACATTTTCTCCCCACCTGAAGTAACTACTTCACACAACTAACCAATACGCATAACAGTCTGGCAAGACATACGAGCAACCCTAACACACTGTGAAAGATAACATCAACGAGTGACTGAATATGATGAACGAGCACAGCGCTGCACGTCACTCACTTATCCTAAGCATCGGGAATTTGCAGCTGTGCTCCCAGCTCCAAATCATGCAGCCGCTGGATTGCGCGTGTCCTCAGGCCCTTTGCCGTTCGAACCTCGGCGGACCTAACAGTGCCGTCCCTACCAGGGAACAGTTTAGTAACAACACCGGTCACCCATCGCATCCTCGGCACATTGTCCTCACCCAACAAGACTACTGAGCCCACGACAAGCTTGCCACGGGTTGAAAACTTCCTAACTGAGCAGGGCAGACTCTGGAGGTATTCCCTCGCCCAAACGGACCAAAATCTATTTACACGCTTTTCACAAAGTCTAGCTCTCTCAGACAGCGCCTTAGCACACACACTGTCCGGATCCTCTAACACCTTGCTTTGGAAGCCAGCGCCGCGCCCCACTAGAAAATGATTAGGGGTCAGAGCGTTACTACAGTCCAGACCATCTCCCACAAAGGTCAGCGGGCGCGAATTGACACACGCTTCGATATCAAACAAAACAGTTTCTAACTCGGCCCTAGTGAGACAGCGCGACCCCAGTGACCGTCTAAGCCCCGACTTTACGGAGCGGATCAGCCGCTCCCACCATCCTCCCCACCATGGGGAACGAGGCACTATCAGTTTCCACTCGGGAGCCAAATGACCGAAATAATTCTGTAACAGAACGTCAGCGCCTACAAACGTCCTAGCATTGTCTGAATAAACGATAGACGGCATACCCCTCCTGGCCGCGAAACGCCGTAAAGCCAGCATGAACTGTTCCTGAGAGAGCGAGTCGACTAGCTCAACATGAACGGCCCGCGTAACAGCGCACGTAAACAACGTAACGTAAAACTTCTTCCTTGGAAAATCTACACAAAACACCGGACCGGCATGATCCACGCCAGTCACTGCGAATGCCGGCGCCTCAGTGACCCTGGTCTCGGGCAGCGGAGCGGCTGGCTCGCTACAACTCGGAGCGTCCTGCCGCCGGCAGTCCACACAACTGCGTTTTACCCGCTTAGCAAGACAACGCAGCCCAACAACCCAGTAAGCTCCCCGGATCGCATTCAGGGTTGGCATTTTTGCCGGCAAAAACTAGTTTTTGCCATTTGCCGGTTTAAACCGGTTTTAACCGGCATAAAGTGGCAAAAACTGGCAAAAACTAAAACAGTCAAAACGCTATGCCTCTACATGCGTTTGAGCAGAACACGTTTTAAGTAGGATTCAGTCAATACAATATGCTTTCAAACAGAAGTGGTATCTTGACCATTTTAGTGTTAAATAGTTCCGTGGGTCCTCTATAATTAACCAATAAGGCGCCTTTTTGGTGAGACAAATGAGAAAGTGCGCCGGCGGGCGGCGAGTATTGAAGAAGTGGGAAAGGGCATCTGCCACTGACTTGTGCACCGGACCCTACGAACCGGTTCCCAACAGTGTCAGTGCCAAGTTTGTGCTTAGTCGACGTAGCCGTTCTCCCAATCTGGAAGCGTCACCCCGCACGTGCGCACGTGCAAAATGGACCCCGACCGACTATGCACGACACCCTATTAATCAGTCCCTAACGGTGTCCCAATTTGAGCGCAATCGACCCAGCCATTCTCGAGGTCTGGTCGGAAACGACTCCTGCATATGCTCATGTGCAGAAGCACACCAACAGCGATGCATGAAAGTGCACTTCCTGGTGGACATCTATTGACTACCGACAGACATTTTAAGCAGCGGTAAACTAGCAAGACAATGCTTACTGGGTCCCAATGACAGACATGACTTTGTACATTTCAATCGATTGCTTTTTAGGCAAGCAACGCAGTTTTGGCCACTTGAGTTTTTGCCAGTTTCTGCCAGTTTTTGCCACCATGGTTTCTGCCAGCCGGTTTAAACCGGTTAAAACCACTGGCAAAAACCAGTTTTTGCCACCCCCTGCCAACCCTGCAGTAATGAGAGCCGAGACGCCCGCATGACCCATGACAACGTGCTGATCACGCACCAATAGCTCCGATACATGTCCCTTTGGCAACACAACCGGATGTTTCGCCTCATATGCTAAATCGGACAGCTGGATCCTACCCCGAATGCGCAGAAGCCCATCATCGCCCATGAAAAGCGTCAAATCGCGGACAGGTGAGCTCTTGGGCAGTGGCCTGCCCCTCTCCACAGCACTCACCTCCTCTGGGAACGCAGCCTGTTGCGCGTCCCTCACCAGAGCTGTCCTGGCTTCTGCAATCTCATCACCAGACAGCTCAAACTGTCGCCTCAGACCAGGGTTGCGGCAGTTAAACACAAACCGCTTGACCCACGCCACGACGCGAGTCGCCTTACGAAGCGATCCCCACCGCTCCACCTCAAACAGAGCTGTGGGGTTGCCAGATCTCGATAGCAGCGCCATCTCTTCCCTCGGAAGACTCGCCTCCGGTGAAGCGCTGTCGTCACCGTCTGCAGACGGCGGTCGACCTGCCGAAGAGGACAGCCACTCGGGCCCAGCCAGCCACAGGTCAGAACCGATTAGGCTGCTCGCCGACACGCCACGGGTCAACAAGTCTGCCGGGTTCTCCTCTCCCGCCACGTGAGCCCAGCTCGAAGGGCTGGTCAACCGCTGGATCTCTGTTACCCGGTTAGAAACATACTGCTTCCACCTGCTGGGATCCCCGCGGATCCATCCCAAGGCAACCATGGAGTCAGTCCAGCAGCGGAGAACCACACTCTCCGGCAGTCTCAGAGCCCGTCGTACAAACACGAGCAGACGCGCAGCCATCAAGCTAGCCAAGAGCTCCAGCCGCGGCAGACTCAGCTCCTTTAGAGGAGCCACACGCCCCTTAGCCATCACGAGAGAAGCGGCGTATGATCCATCCTCACGAGCGGCACGCAGGTATACTGCGGCACCATAGCCCTTCGGAGACGCATCGCCAAATGCATGCAACTCAACACCTTCTCCATCATTCCAAGGCCTCTCTGTGAAACAGCGCGGGACCTCAAACTCCTTCAACTCGGTCAGACCCTTCACCCACTGCGAAAAGGTCAGGCTGAGGTCATCTGGCAGTACGGCATCCCACTCCAGACCCAGCTGCCAGATGTCCTGAAAGAGCAGCTTCGCCATCATTGTAAATGGCGCGACAAAGCCGAGCGGGTCGTACAGCCTCGCAATGAAGCTGAGCACGGCTCTCTTAGTGGGAACGACATCTGCTGGCAAACAGACGCCGTCAAAACAGAATGCGTCACGACCCGGAATCCAGCGGACCCCAAGCACCTTCACGGGCCCGCACTCAGCCGACGACACGCCATGCACCATATCAAACACTGCTGTACTGTTGGACGAGCACTTCGTCAGCGTCATTCCAGCATCTGCCATTACAGTCTGTGCCTCCTTCAGCTTAGAGCAGGCGTCACTCTCAGTGTCAGCACCAGACAGGTAATCGTCAACATAGAAATTCTCCGACAGATCCGAAATCAGAGGCGAGGACGGGTACTGTGTCAGGTGGTGGCGGATAGTGGCCGCCAGGAGGAAACTCGAACTCCTCACACCGAAAGTGACACGCATGAACCTCATCACCCGTACCCTTCCGTTACGCCACCACAAGAATCGGTGCACGTCCCGGTCCTCCTTACGCAGCTGAACCTGCAGAAAAGCCTTTGAGATATCCGCTGCAATGGCGAACGGCCAGCGCCTAAAGCGCAGAAGTATCTCCAGCAGGCTCGGAACCAAGCACGGACCCACCTCCAAGCAGTCGTTGAGTGAGACGCCGCCAGGGCCGACTGCCGACGCGTCGAATACCGGCCGCACCTTAGTAGTGGAGCTGTCCTCCTTCAAGACAGGCCGGTGCGGCAGGTAGAACACCGGGTACGAGGTCTGCAGCTCACAGCCAGGAACCTCCTCAATAACCCCGGCATCCTCCATCTCCTGTAAAGCAGCATCATAGCGCTCTGCAAGTACAGGGTCCTTAGCCAGCTTTCGTCTCAATCCTGCCAAACGACCAGCCGCCATGTCACGGTTGTCACCCAGAGGAGCACTCCCCTCCTTCCAAGGAAGGTTGACTTCGTAACGCCCATCTCTCTTACAGACTGTAGCATTAAAATGAGCAAGAACAGGATCTGACTCATCATCATCATGTGAAACACCTATGGCTTCCAAATCCCACAGGTTGCGGAAGGCATCATCTGAGACATCGTTAAGCAAGAGGAGCTGACAGGTGGACAAGGTTGGCCTGCCAGCTACAGAGCCAGAGACTGTCCAACCAAATACCGTCTCTTGGGCGACCAAACCTGCAGAAGTACGGAGCAGGCCGTCCTTCAGCAGCTGCCAGTACTGGTCCAGCCCAACCAGCAGGTCCACAGACAGGTGTCGATCAGAACTGAATCTCCCGTCCGCCAGCTCCAAACCACCCAAGGAGCGAACCACCTCCTGTGGCACCTGCGGACGTTGCAAAGGGGAACAAATCACAGGAACCTCCATAGCCCTCAAACAGACTGCACCCGGCCTGGCCATATTGGCTCCTGACACCTCCATTTCATACAACTGACGCTCAGCGATAGCAGACTTGCCCCCACCAAAGGCACAGTAAGTGTTCCTTTCTGCTCTTATCCAAGTTGCACCAACTCTTTTCACCAGCGACTGGCTGACATAGCTGCGATCACTCCCAGTGTCAAACATCAAAGTAGCTTCAACTACCCCCTTACTACCCTTCACATACACACGAGCAGTAGGCAGTACGCTACATTGAACTGGGGGTACACATGACAATGAAGCAGTGGCAGCAGGCCTACTGCCTGAACCCACATGAGCACTATCACTTGAAACAGCATCAGAAGCTTTCACACCCTTGTGAGTAAAGTCAAAGACATGTTTGTAGCAACAGAGCACATTGTGTCTACCCTTGCAGTGAGCACACTTCTCTAGACAGTGTCTGGCTCGATGTCCCCCCTTTAGGCAGACAAAACACAAGTTAGCTCCTCTCACCTTGTCTTGTCGCTCGCTTACACTTAAGCTGAGGAAGTCAGGACACTCAGTAGCTCTGTGTGGCCCTGAGCAGAACTCACACCCAGCACCAGCACCAGGGGAAGCAGCCTGCAGAGCTGCCCCAGACCGAGGCTGCTGAAGCCTCTTCCTCCGACCGCTGTCCCGGTCCACTGGCCGGGTCTTCACTCCTGAAGCTGTAGTCGGTTTCTCACCAGCTGCAGACAGGCCGCTGTAAACCCCAGACTTCACCCTGGAGTTCACCTCAGCCTTAAGCACCTCCAGCAGGAACGCCAGATCACCTTCCTTGCCAACACTGTCACGCGCCCAAACCAGGCAAATGTCCTTGGGAAGCCGGCTCAGCAACAGTGGAGTTAAGATAACCCCATAGTTGTCTCCTTTCACTCCAAGTGACTCAAGGCTCCGCACATGCACTTGAAGCTCATCTTGCAACTTTTGGAGACTGCTCACATCCTCAGTTGCTCTGTCCATGTTCAGCAGACCTTGCACATGTTTAAAGATGATCAAATCCGTCCTGCCATACCTGTCCTGCAGCAGCTTGCTGGCAGTAGCAAAGTTGGCACCAGTCAGCGGGAGCCCAGCAATGCACTGAGCAGCCTCACCCCGCAGAAGGGACCGAAGATAGGCCAGTTTAGTAATGTCCGCTAACTCCTCCTTATCACCAACTGCTGCTTGAAAACACTCCCAGAAGTTCAACCACTTCAGGACGTCCCCATCAAAACTGGGTAGGTCTAACTTCGGGAGTCTCGGCAGACCAGAGGTTCCAGCATTGGAGGCCCCACCAGAGTGAGCAGGCAGCTTCGGATCAATATCACGAAGGAGAAGCTTACCAGCAGTGCGTAGCACCTTGCTGATACCGCTGCGAAAGTCAGCAGCCTCTTCCACAACTTCTGGCAGCTCCGACTCATCAAACTCAATTTCCAGCGCAGCTTGAGACGAATCTAGCGCACTCAACCTCTGCTCGACCTCGGCTTTCAACTCTTGGATTTCATAGCAATCCGGCTCTGGAGCGCTACACGCCAGCTGGAGGGCCCTGCACGATCGCGTGGCCCAGCCCCTAGCCGCGGCGCGCGCTCTCTTCAATCTCTCCACGTCCATGTCGTCACCAAACCGACCGGCGTGGTATAAATAGACGAAACCAGCGCAGTACTATCTTGCTTCTGGGCACCAAACATCCAGAAGTACTCGATCAAAGATCACTGGTTCTACGTCCCGCAGTTTCGGCACCAAATGTTCAGGAAACCAAACTTCTGAACTCAACATCAACTCTATTCGCCACTGAGCAAAAGCGAACATCGGGCGCGCAGCTAACCGCCCATCACAATCACACGCAACAACAAAGACACGACAGCAAAAAAAGAGAAGAAAGAGATGGAAAAACGGTCAATCACAAAACAAGCAAATCACAAATTCCACCTCAGAAAACACTACCCTTAAAAGCAATAAATCAATAAAAAAACACCAATTGATTTTAGAACATTAAACAAGGCAAAAATAACCACGAAATACAGATGGGGCAAAGGCACGCGTTTGCCGCGACATCTATATCGGCCGCGGACCATAACCCGCGCCGTCTGGCGGCACATCGTTTTCTTCAACAAGGATGATAGGATGGAGACATTGGTCTTCTTGGCGAGCACCCTGGGTCCAGTTCATATAGACTCCCTGGTCCCATTGCTGTTACGTGACACTTATTGGAAAGGGCGACCCCACAATGGATTCATATAGCCACTCTTACACACCTGCACCAGCGTTTCCCAAAGTGTCCCTTTGATAAGTGGCTGGCAAAGTGACACTTGCCGACTGGCCTTTCTATATGAACTGGGCCCGGCCCTGGTGAGTTGCCGGGGCTGAGCCTGACCAAAGGATAGGCCGAGCAGCCCCCAAGCACTCACCGCACCCGGCTACGGGCGAGCTCGGCTTACGGGCAATCCCAAATGGGATAAAGTTTCCCGTCCAGTCCGGATCAGGGGGTTGCGGCGTGGAGGAAGATTTGAGTTTCCTGAGGATATTTTGAATACAGAAGCTCTTTATGAAACATGAAACATGTATTTTATATTATTTTAACGGTCAAAACAGCGGCCGATGTCGGTCCGACGTCGCCCCGACGTCGGCCCGACGTCGGCTGGACCTCAGCAATTGATCTCGGTTCGACGTCGGCCCGACGTCGGCTGGACCTCGGCTGGACGTCGGTACATGCGGGCATATCCGACATCCAACCGACGTCGTGCCGAGGTTGGACCGACGTCGGGCCGACGTCGACATGCCGATGCCGAGTTGCCGACGTCACCCCGACGTCGGCCGACGTCGGGCCGACGTCGGCATGTTTACTGGGTGCGGACCCCGGTACCTGTCAGAATCCCTCGCGTACTCACATGTTCCTTACAACTTCAGTGGGTAGGGTACGTTGCGCTGTATAATATTTTTCAAAAGATGAAAGATCGATGCTTCGACTTTTATCCTTTTGACTTTTTATTTCAGACTTTGACTTCGACTTTTCTATTTTATACTTTTTTCCATTTTTTGACTTTTTGTCTTTTGACTTTTACCCGTTTTGACTTTTTGCTTTTGACTTTTTGTCTTTTGACTTTATTCCGTTTTGACTTTTTTGTCTTTTGACTTTTACTCGTTTTGACTTTTTGTCTTTTGACTTTTTTCCATTTTGACTTTTATCCTTTTGACTTTTTGCATTTTTGACTTTTCGTCTTTTGACTTTTACACGTTTTGACTTTTTGCTTTTGACTTTTTGTCTTTTGACTTTTTTCCATTTTGACTTTTATCCTTTTGACTTTTTAATTTTTGACTTTTTGCATTTTTGACTTTTTGTCATTTGACTTTTTGCGTTTTTGACTTTTGCACATTTTGACTTTTTGCTTTTGACTTTTTGTCTTTTGACTTTTATCCGTTTTGACTTTTATCTTTTTGACTTTTATCCCGTTTGACATTTTGCATTTGACTTTTTGTCTTTTGACTATTTGTCTTTTGACTTTATTCCTTTTGACTTTTTGTCCGGTTACCTGTAGACGGCGCCCGTGTCGGGTTGTAGGGGTCGCTGTTATCGGGTCCTGAGTGAGGTGCGGGTGGCGGGGGTCCCGCAACCCAGTTATCCGTTTGACTTGTTAACCTTTTTTCCTATCCTTTTTCAAACCTTGCCACCAGTGATAGGTTAGGTGCACTATTGTACTCGCGGTATTGAGTGACGGAGATTAGATTGTCCGATCAGAGTGGTTTGTTACTGTAAAACTTGCATCTCTTATCGTCAAGGAGTGCGTTTCGGTAATATTTGGTATGTCCGTGAAGTTAGCGTCAGCAACAGCAACGAATACAGCGTCGGATTCAGAATCGCTTCAAAAAGTGCCATTAGGTCAATTGGGGGACGGGGAACACGAAAATGACATTTATTTTGCCCTAGCTCCCTTCCTTCATCCCTTAATCGTCCCTTAAAGGACGGGGCGCGTCAAAAGTGCCCCAAGGCTTCGTCTGATCGCCAAAATAAGGGTCGCAATCGATTCCTCGGGTCAATATCTAACCTCAGTCGAAGGTTCCATACCTGTGGCTCCTATCCCTCATCCCTTAATCGTCCCTTAAAGGACGGGGCGCGTCAAAAGTGCCCCAAGGCTTCGTCTGATCGCCAAAATAAGGGTCGCAATCGATTCCTCGGGTCAATATCTAACCTCAGTCGAAGGTTCCAGACCTGTGGCTCCTATCCCTCATCCCTTAATTGTCCCTTAAAGGACGGGGCGCGTCAAAAGTGCCCCAAGGCTTCGTCTGATCGCCAAAATAAGGGTCGCAATCGATTCCTCGGGTCAATATCTAACCTCAGTCGAAGGTTCCAAACCTGTGGCTCCTATCGCTCATCCCTTAATCGTCCCTTAAAGGACGGGGCGCGTCAAAAGTGCCCCAAGGCTTCGTCTGATCGCCAAAATAAGGGTCGCAATCGATTCCTCGGGTCAATATCTAACCTCAGTCGAAGGTTCCAGACCTGTGGCTCCTATCCCTCATCCCTTAATCGTCCCTTAAAGGACGGGGCGCGTCAAAAGTGCCCCAAGGCTTCGTCTGATCGCTAAAATAAGGGTCGCAATCGATTCCTCGGGTCAATATCTAACCTCAGTCGAAGGTTCCAGACCTGTGGCTCCTATCCCTCATCCCTTAATCGTCCCTTAAAGGACGGGGCGCGTCAAAAGTGCCCCAAGGCTTCGTCTGATCGCCAAAATAAGGGTCGCAATCGATTCCTCGGGTCATATCTAACCTCAGTCGAAGGTTCCAGACCTGTGGCTCCTATCCCTTATCCCTTAATCGTCCCTTAAAGGACGGGGCGCGTCAAAAGTGCCCCAAGGCTTCGTCTGATCGCCAAAATAAGGGTCGCAATCGATTCCTCGGGTCAATATCTAACCTCAGTCGAAGGTTCCAGACCTGTGGCTCCTATCCTTCATCCCTTAATCGTCCCTTAAAGGACGGGGCGCGTCAAAAGTGCCCCAAGGCTTCGTCTGATCGCCAAAATAAGGGTCGCAATCGATTCGTCGGGTCAATATTTAACCTCAGTCGAAAGTTCCAGACCTGTGGCTCCTATTGCTCATCCCTTAATCGTCCCTTAAAGGATGGGGCGCGTCAAAAGTGCCCCAAGGCTTCGTCTGATCGCCAAAATAAGGGTCGCAATCGATTCCTCGGGTCAATATCTAACCTCAGTCGAAGGTTCCAGACCTGTGGCTCCTATCCCTCATCCCTTAATCGTCCCTTAAAGGACGGGGCGCGTCAAAAGTGCCCCAAGGCTTCGTCTGATCGCCAAAATAAGGGTCGCAATCGATTCCTCGGGTCAATATCTAACCTCAGTCGAAGGTTCCAGACCTGTGGCTCCTATCGCTCATCCCTTAATCGTCCCTTAAAGGACGGGGCGCGTCAAAAGTGCCCCAAGGCTTCGTCTGATCGCCAAAATAAGGGTCGCAATCGATTCCTCGGGTCAATATCTAACCTCAGTCGAAGGTTCCAGACCTGTGGCTCCTATACCTCATCCCTTAATCGTCCCTTAAAGGACGGGGCGCGTCAAAAGTGCCCCAAGGCTTCGTCTGATCGCCAAAATAAGGGTCGCAATCGATTCCTCGGGTCAATATTTAACCTCAGTCAAAGGTTCCAGACCTGTGGCTCCTATCCCTCATCCCTTAATCGTCCCTTAAAGGACGGGGCGCGTCAAAAGTGCCCCAAGGCTTCGTCTGATCGCCAAAATAAGGGTCGCAATCGATTCCTCGCGTCAATATCTAACCTCAGTCGAAGGTTCCAGACCTGTGGCTCCTATCGCTCATCCCTTAATCGTCCCTTAAAGGACGGGGCGCGTCAAAAGTGCCCCAAGGCTTCGTCTGATCGCCAAAATAAGGGTCGCAATCGATTCCTCGGGTCAATATCTAACCTCAGTCGAAGGTTCCAGACCTGTGGCTTCTATCCCTCATCCCTTAATCGTCCCTTAAAGGACGGGGCGCGTCAAAAGTGCCCCAAGGCTTCGTCTGATCGCCAAAATGAGGGTCCCAATCGATTCCTCGGGTCAATATCTAACCTCAGTCGAAGGTTCCAGACCTGTGGCTCCTATCCCTCATCCGTTAATTGTCCCTTAAAGGACGGGGCGCGTCAAAAGTGCCCCAAGGCTTCGTCTGATCGCCAAAATAAGGGTCGCAATCGATTCCTCGGGTCAATATCTAACCTCAGTCGAAGGTTCCAGACCTGTGGCTCCTATCCCTCATCCCTTAATCGTCCCTTAAAGGACGGGGCGCGTCAAAAGTGCCCCAAGGCTTCGTCTGATCGCCAAATAAGGGTCGCAATCGATTCCTCGGGTCAATATCTAACCTCAGTCGAAGGTTCCAGACCTGTGGCTCCTATCCCTCATCCCTTAATCGTCCCTTAAAGGACGGGGCGCGTCAAAAGTGCCCCAAGGCTTCGTCTGATCGCCAAAATAAGGGTCGCAATCGATTCCTCGGGTCAATATCTAACCTCAGTCGAGGGTTCCAGACCTGTGGCTCCTATCCCTCATCCCTTAATCGTCCCTTAAAGGACGGGGCGCGTCAAAAGTGCCCCAAGGCTTCGTCTGATCGCCAAAATAAGGGTCGCAATCGATTCCTCGGGTCAATATCTAACCTCAGTCGAAGGTTCCAGACCTGTGGCTCCTATCCCTCATCCCTTAATCGTCCCTTAAAGGACGGGGCGCGTCAAAAGTGCCCCAAGGCTTCGTCTGATCGCCAAAATAAGGGTCGCAATCGATTCCTCGGGTCAATATCTAACCTCAGTCGAAGGTTCCAGACCTGTGGCTCCTATCGCTCATCCCTTAATCGTCCCTTAAAGGACGGGGCGCGTCAAAAGTGCCCCAAGGCTTCGTCTGATCGCCAAAATAAGGGTCGCAATCGATTCCTCGGGTCAATATCTAACCTCAGTCGAAGGTTCCAGACCTGTGGCTCCTATCCCTCATCCCTTAATCGTCCCTTAAAGGACGGGGCGCGTCAAAAGTGCCCCAAGGCTTCGTCTGATCGCCAAATAAGGGTCGCAATCGATTCCTCGGGTCAATATCTAACCTCAGTCGAAGGTTCCAGACCTGTGGCTCCTATCCCTCATCCCTTAATCGTCCCTTAAAGGACGGGGCGCGTCAAAAGTGCCCCAAGGCTTCGTCTGATCGCCAAAATAAGGGTCGCAATCGATTCCTCGGGTCAATATCTAACCTCAGTCGAAGGTTCCAGACCTGTGGCTCCTATCCCTCATCCCTTAATCGTCCCTTAAAGGACGGGGCGCGTCAAAAGTGCCCCAAGGCTTCGTCTGATCGCCAAAATAAGGGTCGCAATCGATTCCTCGGGTCAATATCTAACCTCAGACGAAGGTTCCAGACCTGTGGCTCCTATCCCTCATCCCTTAATCGTCCCTTAAAGGACGGGGCGCGTCAAAAGTGCCCCAAGGCTTCGTCTGATCGCCAAAATAAGGGTCGCAATCGATTCCTCGGGTCAATATCTAACCTCAGTCGAAGGTTCCAGACCTGTGGCTCCTATCCCTCATCCGTTAATCGTCCCTTAACCCGCGCCCTGCTGGGGGGGGGGTGTTTGAACACCCCCCCTTGTGGTTTTTCGCGAATATCTAAAAAACGGCGGCGCGGAGCGCCGCCGTTTTTGGTACACCTTATCATACATCAATTCTACACATGTTGTGAAAATTTCAGACCAAGGTCATTCAAGGTCAGGTCACCAGGTCACTTGAAGTGACCTCACCTCATAAAAACTTTCAATGTCTGTCATAGCTACACCGAGTGACCGATCGCTTTGAAACTTTCAGCGATTGCTAAGAGCAATAGCATGTACAAAATGTATATCTCAGAATTTTGATATCGATGACCTAAGGTCAGGTCAATTTTGCGACCTCCCCATTATAAGTGAATGGGAAAAAAATGAAATGCGCCTCTTTTGGATGAAAGACATTATAAACACTCCCAAACACCGAATTACAAGTGGTTTAGACACAGTGAACTTGAAAATGGTGTCCGTGACCCTTGTTTATGCCCTGAGGTCATCTTAGGTCACGAATGGTATCTAACAGTTTTTCGCAAATAACTTTTGATAGAGGCATGCTAGAGCGATGAAAACGCCTTATATGTGTTCAGCTCAACGATACGGATCGACTGATATGCAACATGACCCTTTCCGGTCAGGTCATGACCTTGACCTGAGGTCAAATTTTCAAGTTGACCTTTCAAGGTCAAGTTATAGTTCATTCGATGCGTCTTGACGAGAGGAACACGATGCCGGTAAAAGTAAGCTCGTACAAGGCTTGGGTCAAAAGTTATTGCAGAAAAACTGTTTTCGAAAAAATCGGCTATTTTTGCAGTTTTTGCCCCCTGCAGGCAAAACCGTTGACGTTAGGTCAAATCTGAGAGAATTACTCAGAAAGGGCGTTAATAGGGCTATCGAATGCGCTTTTCCGCGGCGCTGTAGCTCTATTGGTTCCCGAGTTATGCGTTGGCTTCTTGGAAATTTTTGACATTCGACCTGGAAATCGGCGAAATTTTGCCTTCAATGACCTCTGGTGACCTGACCTTTGACCTGACCAAAAAATTGACCGAAGTGATTTCGTCATTATTTTTGACGCTCTTTCGAACGCCGCTTTCCGCGTATCGCTACGTGGCCCAGGAGCCGAGTTACAAGGGGTGGTGTTCAAACACCCCCCCCCCCCAGCAGGGCGTGGAAATCCAGGACCCCCAGCAGGGCGCGGGTTAAAGGACGGGGCGCGTCAAAAGTGCCCCAAGGCTTCGTCTGATCGCCAAAATAAGGGTCTGGAACCTTCGACTGAGGTTAGATATTGACCCGAGGAATCGATTGCGACCCTTATTTTGGCGATCAGACGAAGCCTTGGGGCACTTTTGACGCGCTCCGTCCTTTAAGGGACGATTAAGGGATGAGGGATAGGAGCCACAGGTCTGGAACCTTCGACTGAGGTTAGATATTGACCCAAGGAATCGATTGCGACCCTTATTTTGGCGATCAGACGAAGCCTTGGGGCACTTTTGACGCGCCCCGTCCTTTAACGGACGATTAAGGGATGAGGGATAGGAGCCACAGGTCTGGAGCCTTCGACTGAGGTTAGATATTGACCCGTGGAATCGATTGCTACCCGTATTTTGGCGATCAGACGAAGCCTTGGGGCACTTTTGACGCGCCCCGTCCTTTAAGGGACGATTAAGGGATGAGGGATAGGAGCCACAGGTCTGGAACCTTCGACTGAGGTTAGATATTGACCCGAGGAATCGATTGCGACACTTATTTTGGCGATCAAACGAAGCCTTGGGGCACTTTTGACGCGCCCCGTCCTTTAAGGGACGATTAAGGGATGAGGGATAGGAGCCACAGGTCTGGAACCTTCGACTGAGGTTAGATATTGACCCGAGGAATGGATTGCGACACTTATTTTGGCGATCAAACGAAGCCTTGGGGCACTTTTGACGCGCCCCGTCCTTTAAGAGACGATTAAGGGATGAAGGATAGGAGCCACAGATCTGGAACCTTCGACTGAGGTCAGATATTGACCCGAGGAATCGATTGCGACCCTTATTTTGGCGATCAGACGAAGCCTTGGGGCACTTTTGACGCGCCCCGTCCTTTAAGGGACGATTAAGGGATGAGGGATAGGAGCCACAGGTCTGGAACCTTCGACTGAGGTTAGATATTGACCCAAGGAATCGATTGCGACCCTTATTTTGGCGATCAGACGAAGCCTTGGGGCACTTTTGACGCGCCCCGTCCTTTAAGGGACGATTAAGGGATGAGGGATAGGAGCCACAGGTCTGGAGCCTTCGACTGAGGTTAGATATTGACCCGTGGAATCGATTGCTACCCTTATTTTGGCGATCAGACGAAGCCTTGGGGCACTTTTGACGCGCCCCGTCCTTTAAGGGACGATTAAGGGATGAGGGATAGGAGCCACAGGTCTGGAACCTTCGACTGAGGTTAGATATTGACCCGAGGAATCGATTGCGACCCTTATTTTGGCGATCAGACGAAGCCTTGGGGCACTTTTGACGCGCCCCGTCCTTTAAGGGACGATTAAGGGATGAGGGATAGGAGCCACAGGTCTGGAACCTTCGACTGAGGTTAGATATTGACCCGAGGAATCGATTGCGACCCTTATTTTGGCGATCAGACGGAGCCTTGGGGCACTTTTGACGCGCCCCGTCCTTTAAGGGACGATTAAGGGATGAGGGATAGGAGCCACAGGTCTGGAACCTTCGACTGAGGTTAGATATTGACCCGAGGAATCGATTGCGACCCTTATTTTGGCGATCAGACGAAGCCTTGGGGCACTTTTGACGCGCCCCGTCCTTTAAGGGACGATTAAGGGATGAAGGATAGGAGCCACAGGTCTGGAACCTTCGACTGAGGTTAGATATTGACCCGAGGAATCGATTGCGACCCTTATTTTGGCGATCAGACGAAGCCTTGGGGCACTTTTGACGCGCCCCGTCCTTTAAGGGACGATTAAGGGATGAGCGATAGGAGCCACAGGTCTGGAACCTTCGACTGAGGTTAGATATTGACCCGAGGAATCGATTGCGACCCTTATTTTGGCGATCAGATGAAGCCTTGGGGCACTTTTGACGCGCCCCGTCCTTTAAGGGACGATTAAGGGATGAGGGATAGGAGCCACAGGTCTGGAACCTTCGACTGAGGTTAGATATTGACCCGAGGAATCGATTGCGACCCTTATTTTGGCGATCAGACGAAGCCTTGGGGCACTTTTGACGCGCCCCGTCCTTTAAGGGACGATTAAGGGATGAGCGATAGGAGCCACAGGTCTGGAACCTTCGACTGAGGTTAGATATTGACCAGAGGAATCGATTGCGACCCTTATTTTGGCGATCAGACGAAGCCTTGGGGCACTTTTGACGCGCCCCGTCCTTTAAGGGACGATTAAGGGATGAGGGATAGGAGCCACAGGTCTGGAACCTTCGACTGAGGTTAGATATTGACCCGAGGAATCGATTGCGACACTTATTTTAGCGATCAAACGAAGCCTTGGGGCACTTTTGACGCGCCCCGTCCTTTAAGGGACGATTAAGGGATGAGGGATAGGAGCCACAGATCTGGAACCTTCGACTGAGGTCAGATATTGACCCGAGGAATCGATTGCGACCCTTATTTTGGCGATCAGACGAAGCCTTGGGGCACTTTTGACGCGCCCCGTCCTTTAAGGGACGATTAAGGGATGAAGGAAGGGAGCTAGGGCAAAATAAATGTCATTTTCGTGTTCCCCGTCCCCCAATTGACCTAATGGCACTTTTTGAAGCGATTCTGAATCCGACGCTGTATTCGTTGCTGTTGCTGACGCTAACTTCACGGACATATATTTGGTTCGGAGGCGGTATTTCATGTGTGATTATTTTTCTTATATAAAAATATGGCTTGATTATGGTTAAAGTTTAGTTGACACGTCGATGTAAGAGATGCGACGCGAGTTTTTGAGTGACACGCTGGCAGGTCACGTGACCTAGCCGAGCTGTGGCGCAGTTTCCGAGCGGCGTGTGCGCTCTTTTCCCGCCCGACCTTCATGAGGGGTGGATGCGTGTGTCCCAGCGCGACGCTGATGAGTAAGTTTGACTATATAGGATTTGGGAGCACTTCAATGTTGAATGGAATTTATTTCAGTGTAAACCAGTAAATTCGTATATGCTTTAATTAGCTTTCTATGCTTATTTCTTTGATATCGTATATTCTTGTACCTCAAGTGCGCCATTTAAAAATGTTTCAATCTTCGTAGGTGCTCGGCTCGCTCCGGTTGGCCCGGGGACGTGTAGGCCAGTCGATAGCTGTGCGCTTTCCCCCGTGGCTGGAGCCGAGAGCGGTCTCGCGGCCGGGGCGTTTGAGTGGCCGGCCCCTGACGGCCCAGAGTGCGGCGGTGCCGCTGTTGACGAGTGGCACGCACAGCGGAGACGAGGAACAGCCGGTAGGAGCTAGTGTTTATTTTGTTCTGCTATTGTCGATATGTTGAGTTTAAGAACGCTGTAACGTAATATGTACAGTTTATCAAAAGGTGACCGTTTCGGAAGGGATTCAGTGTGGACTGTGGTTACTGATGGGAGATTTGGTACTGACCTGTGTACCCCTGTGTGTGCGTGCGCCTCCCACAGTAACAAGGGCAATAAAGGTCCTTCGTCAACGGCTCGTCTTTCGGCGCTCCGCGCTATTCAGCCACGTGGTGGCTGCTACAGTGGCGGCTGTGCCATCTACAGTTACGGCTGGAGTCTGCTGGGCCGTCTGCTGCGGCTGAGGTCTGGACTGCAACTGCGTGCTGCGGTCGACCACTGCTGCCTTCTGGACTGCCGCCAGCGGATGATGCGCTTCACCGTCGTGGAGCTGCTGGAGCCAAGATCGGGCTCCTCCTGGTGGGGTGAAGCGGGGTGGTCCGGGCTGCAGTGGGTGAGGTGCTGTGCCTGAGCAGTAGCCAGTGGGCGCTGCAGAGTGCAGGTTGCGGTTGGTGGGCCGTGGTGGTGCTGCGTCTGCAGCTTGTGGCCACAGTGAGGTGATGTGCGTCAGTGGTGGCCAGTGAGGTTTGGCGCGCGAGTCACGGTTGGTGTGGTGACTGGTGAGGCTCTGCGTGAGCTGGCGGAGCCGGGGGCCGCGCTGTGCTGCTCTCGAGTGCTGTGTCCGACGACTGGCTGGTCGACTGCTGTGGCCTGTGTGGCTGCCCGACCTGCCTGCCCGGCGTCCAAGTCGTCTCTGGCGACTGCGCCCTGCAGTCCTGGAGCTGCTGCGTCTGGCGGCCGACTGGTGGGCTGCTGAGGAGCGACTCAACGTGGAGCGGCTTTGGTGAGCTGTGGTCCAGGGGAGCTGAACTTGTTGACCTTCAGGTTGGGGATAGGTTGGGTAGTGGTGCCCAGCCGGCCCCAGCCCCTGTGACTTGATAGTTAGTAGTGAGTTTCAGTGCTGAAGTGTTTTTAGGCTGTGTCGTACTGTGTTTTTAATATTAGTTAAGGTGTTTAGTTTGTAAGTTGGATCTGGTGGTCCTTGATCCCCTCTCGTCTGCTTCTGTATCCTGTGATCCTGCACATGATGGCGCCGCCCAGTAAGGAGGATCTTGGTAGACTTAAGTTGGCTGAGCTCCAGCGCGAGCTCGAGGCTAAAGGCTTAGAACCCACAGGTAAGAAGTCTGAGATGGTAGATAGGCTGTGGGCAGCTATGCAGGACCCGACTGAGTCTCCACGTGTTGAGAACAAGGTGGACGTTAGGGAACCCCCAGGTGAGAGTCAGCCTATCTCTAAACCGAGTGCAGAGATGCTGATGGTGAAACTTAAACTGATGAGGGAACGACAGGCTGTAGAGGAGAGTAGGCTGAAGGTTAAGGCTCAGGCAGAGCAGGATGAGCTGAGGCTGCGGACTAGGGCAGAGCAGTTGGATGTTGAGATTCAGCTGGCCGAGCTGGGCCAGGTGGATGAGTCAGCACTGGAGCCTCTTCGGGTGACAGTGAGTGAGGCTTCGGTGACTCCAGTTGGGGCTGATGCCCTTTCAGCGCAGGTGAGGCGTTCACTGCTCCCTCCTGCCGAGCTCCGTCCGTTCTCGGGAGCGGTTGAGGAGTTTAGGCTCTTCATCAGAGCGTTCCAGTCCAGGATTGCTAGCCGAACGGACGACCAGGGGGAACTGCTGTATTACCTCGAGCAGTATACCCGCGGGAAAGCTAATCAGCTGGTCAGGAGTTGCCTCCACTTGGGTGATGAGGGCTACAGCCAGGCTGTGAAACTTCTCGAGTCTCGATATGGAAATTCCCTCAGACTGATCGATTCGTACGTGGAGCGGATCGAACAGTGGTCGCAGAGGTCAAAAAAACTTATTTTGTGTCACCTACAAAATTTGTCAACCCCCTTTGTGTCCCCTGCCCCCAGAGGCCGGATAAGTGTTGCACTAGGGTGATAAAATTGGGAAAAAATCTAGGCTTTATCAGGCCAGTGTTAATGTTAGTGTCGCCAATGTTAGTGTGGCCCTAAACCTGGATAATGTATTATTACAGTGTCCCAAAATTTGTTGATTTGGGTGGGAAATACTGAGATTCATTTGCCACTCTCACCACCAATTTCTAAGAGCAATTAACCACTCTCAGCCAATAACACCTTGTTACCTGAAAAGGCAGTTCAGGTGTGGTGGATTTAAACAGGTGGACAGGTGTGGTGGACTGAGTTGTGTGGATACTTGGAATTGGTTTATGATCATAATAGATACTCATGGATAAAAATAAAGGCTATTGATCTTTTCTCACTCTTTTTGTATCTATTCTAACCAGCAGTTTCCACCTTCTACCCCTTTTTGGTGGATAATATGCCCCTCTGACACCCCAGCCAAAACTCAACTTTGGGACACTGAATACATGTGTAACTAATCTTGTGCAGATGCATTTAAGAATTGCTTACATTCTATTTTACATTTTTCCATAATACATTTAGATTTGTGTTCTATATGGTGAGATTTCACACCTGTTATGACATAACAAATAATAGGTGCCTTATATGTATAATACAATACACCTACCTATGCAACATGTTGCAAAACGTTCCTTTTCCACATCAAGGCCACTAATATTGTTGAACCAAAATTCTTATCATTAGATTTTTGTTAATAGTATACAATAAGTCAAAATAAAATAGGTGTAGGTGCTAGGTAGGTGGGTTGTATGCTTCGGAGCTTGTCGGTTGGCAGGTTTAAGGTAGGGAAGTTGTAGCTTGTAGGTACAGGTAGGTAGAAGGTAGATAGGCTGTAGGCTGGTAGGTAATAGGTGGTATGGTGGTAGGGTAGAAAGTAAGATTAGGTTAGGTAATGATAATGTTTTTCTTTCATTCAGAGTTCTTAAACACTTTATGCAAGAGTAAAAGAGTAGAAGTCGGAATGAAGGAAAAACAATTAAGCCTGAAACAAACTTACATAACTACTAACCTACAACCTACCTACAACATACCAACACAAAACAGAAAACCTACCAGCCTACAACCTCCCAGCTTACAACCTACATACCAACCTACAACATTTTTTCGGAGTCCCTGGACTGGTATACCTACTTTTACCAGCTAATGAAAATTGAAATTCCTGCTCTTCTAGGGCTGAAAAGATTAAAATCAAAATGAAATTTGTATCAACATTAACAGTAAAAACATCTATTCATTGACAACTTTGGCAAGTGTTTCAAAATCAGGCAACAAATCCACACAGCCTTGCTTTTGATCCCCACCGGGCTAGCGTTGTTGATCCAACTTACAAGTACCTAAACCACTAACCAGCAAAATTAGACACCCCAAGATTCCTTACCTCCAGTGTTATTTCCTGCCTTTCATAACCACAATACAACAACTCAGCTTTCATCACGGCGCCAGTCCTTTTCTTGAAAGCATTCAAACTTGTTTGAAAATTGGACAAGCACGCGCTACTCGCGAGAGTCCACTCCTGTTTTGCTACGTGTTCATGATCACAGCATACCTCTCATAGACGTGCGCCGAAAAGGCCCGCTCAAAATCTTTGATGCGTTGGCTCCTGACGGTCGTCAAGTTAGATGTAAGTGAATCCTAATCTAGAATCTAAGATTCGGAATCAGGTGAGCCCCTACGATTTGGACCAAACTTGGTCAGTGGGTAGTACGTAACGTCCTTATTACGATGCACCCAAAATCTAAGCTCGGCCCGCCATATTTACGAAGTTACGGATGTTTGAATTTCAAGGTCATTCGGGAGAGCCCCTGCGATTTCCGTCAAAATTTGTGTACTGACACTCTAGATGCTCCTCATTACGAATATCACAAAATTTAAGCTCGGCCCGCCATATTTACGAAGTTACGGAGGTTTGAATTTCAAGGTCATTTGGGTGAGCCCCTGCGATTTCCGTCAAAATTGGTATACGGACATATTACATCCTCCTCATTACAAATATCATAAAAGTTAAGCTCGGCCCGCCATATTTTTCAAGTTACGGAGTCACAAAGTTACGGAATTTCAAGGTCATTCGGAGAGCCCCTCCGATTTTCGTCAAAATTTGTATGCGGACACATTACATGCTCCTCATTACGAATATCGTAAAAGCTAAGCTCGGCCCGCACTATTTCAAAAGTTACTGACGTTTGAAACTCACTGAAATTCAAACATCTCTAACTTTTGAAATAGTGCGGGCCGAGCTTAGCTTTTACGATATTCGTAATGAGGAGCATGTAATGTGTCCGCATACAAATTTTGACGAAAATCGGAGGGGCTCTCCGAATGACCTTGAAATTCTGTAATTTTGTGACTCCGTAACTTGAAAAATATGGCGGGCCGAGCTTAACTTTTATGATATTTGTAATGAGGAGGATGTAATATGTCCGTATACCAATTTTGACGGAAATCGCAGGGGCTCACCCAAATGACCTTGAAATTCAAACCTCCGTAACTTCGTAAATATGGCGGGCCGAGCTTAAATTTTGTGATATTCGTAATGAGGAGCATCTAGAGTGTCCGTACACAAATTTTGACGGAAATCGCAGGGGCTCTCCCGAATGACCTTGAAATTCAAACATCCGTCACTTCGTAAATATGGCGGGCCGAGCTTAGATTTTGGGTGCATCGTAATCAGGACGTTACGTTCTATCCACTGACCAAGTTTGGTCCAAATCGTAGGGGCTCACCTGATTCCGAATCTTAGATTATAGATTAGGATTCACTTACATCTAACTTGACGACCGTTGGCTCCTGGGGCCTACAAAATCCACAGTGAAGGCTCCCTGGCGGCTGGGGCGTCAGCTCAGCGTTGTCCCCTCGTGTCACCAGCATCCGATTGGTTCGCTCAGGGTTATTCTCGCCGCGGATTGGCTGGTTAGTCTGTTCGCTAGCAGTGTGCGAAATCGCCGTCAACAAATGCGATGCAGTGTGTTCACCATTTTCGTGACTTTGTCAGCAAATGTCTCTGGTGCCTGTCAGCTTCTGTCGCCTACAATGTAAGCGAGTAGGAAGTTTTTTTGACCTCTGAGTGGTCGCGCCTGCAGTCTGGGGATGTTGAGGGGCTTGACAGATATGCTCTGTTCCTAACTGAGGTAAAAAAATGCGATGTCTGGCGCCACCATGGACGAGTTCGAGCACCCGTCTACCCTCCGCTTGATCGCGTCTAAGCTTCCAGTGTATCTGCAGGACCGGTGGCTCCGAGAGGCCGACAGATTGTCTGAGAGTGGTAAGAGGATTACTTTCTCAGACATGGTTGGCTTCGTCGCAGCAGAGGTGCGAGTGAGGAGGAGTCCTCTTTTCGGTCCAAGGCCTGTCATTTCCGGACGCGGTAGTGAGGCTGGAGCGCGGCATAAGGTGAGCACAGCGAAGGTGAGCGAGCCCGGGGTGCAGAAGTGTGTTTTCTGCGGGGCGGCGCACCGTCTGGAGGGCTGTAAGGATCTGCTTCGTAGACCTTGGGAGGAGAGACGACGGGTGTTGATGAGAAATCAGCTGTGTTTTGGCTGCCTGAGGAGGGGACACAGGGCTCGGTCTTGTAGAAAGCCGCTCCGGTGTGGTGTCTGCAATGGGCCCCATCCCTTGGCGATGCACAGGGAGCCGAGCTCAGTCTCTGCCCCCATCGAGCAGCAGCGTGCGGCTCAGCCGCCCGGCAGGGGGTCTGATTCTTTGCGCGCGGGACCCTTGACCGGCGGGATGGGAGCAGCTGGTGACCCACCTGGGGCGCAGATGAGTGGTGGTGTTTTAAGTGCGAGCTTGGGTATCCGCGGCGCGGGCCGGACGGCGCTGCCAGTGGTTGCTGTGCGCCTCCGGGGTCCCACGGGGCTGGAGGTGGTGGTGAATGGGTTCTTGGACTCTGGCTCGTCAGGTAGTTTCTTGACTGAGTCGCTGGCGCGGCGTTTGAAGGTGAGAAGGGATGACACTTCCATCTCCATCGAGACGGTTGGGAACGAGCGGAGGGTGATGCAGACCTCGCTGGCCTCTGGGTTGGAGGTCTGCGGTCTGGACGGAGCAGAGTTCCTTCCCCTGCCGCCGCTCCTGACTATCGACAGGATCCCTGTGACGCAGTCCGATCGGTGCCGGGTGAGTGAGCTCAGAGCCGCTGCCCACCTGCAGGGTGTGGAGCTCCATGAGGTGGATGCCCCAGTGGAGTTGCTGCTCGGCTCCAACTGCGCTACTCTGATTGTTCCCAGAGAGGTGAGGTCTCCGCCTTCCGGTGAGGAGGGCCTCTGTGGTGTGAGGACGTGTCTTGGCTGGTATGTAATTGGTTGTGGTGGTTCCCCGGCGACAAGAGGTAGGATGTCTGTCAACCTGCTGCGGGTTCACGACAGCTGTGTCCCTGACCGTGACTCAGAGTGCATCTTTAAGGTCATGTATGAACATGTGAAAATGAAGCAGATTTACAAAGTTCCATCGATGCCATTATGCCCAAGATATCCGAATGGTTTTCTGCAAACCAGCTATCAGTTAACACAGATAAAACCTTGTACCAAATATATTCAAACAAGAAAAACAGACAGGATGTAATGCTGAAACTAGGAGGTGTCGAAATTCAAAGGACTGGAACTGTTAAATACCTTGGAATGTTTATTGATGAAGATATGAAGTGGAACACACACATCAACAAGCTATGTACCGTGCTGTGTAGAAATGTTGGTATGATTACCAAAGTAAAATATTTTCTAAGCAGTGACCATTTGTTACTGCTTTACAATGCTTTGTTCTTATCGTATGTCAATTACTGTTGCTTTATTTATAGTAATACATACTCATCAAGCTTGTCAAAAATTGAAAAACTCCAAAAACGTGTTATAAGAGTTATAGATGGTCAGCCGAGGATGGCACATGCTGATCCAATTTTCAAAAAACTTAAGCTTCTCAAGATAAAAGACATTGGAAATCAGCAAATGCTACTCATCTTGCATAGAAAAATATGCAATAATCTACCAGATGGAATAGATCGGATGTTCAGGTTTCATCCCATCGGCAGAAGCAATCGCTCTGCTAGACATTTTGAAGAAATATTTACTTACAAAAAGTATAAAACGCAAACAATAGCATGGACTGGACCTAGAGTTTGGAATGAAATTATAACCCCCCTGTTTCCTCAAATTCAACATGTACCTCCTTCCAAACATACATTGAAAAGAATTGTAAAAGAGCGTTTAATTAATAAATACTGAGTATTGATAAACGCATTACTCACAGGCGATGTCTTTGACTTCTCATCCTATACCTACGCTACCATGCCTATGGTAATGAATATGTATATTTGCCTAGATACGTATACAAGTGTCTATAATGTATGTAGTATGTATATGTATAATTGCATGTGCATGTATTTGTACGTAAGTGTGAATGTTTATATCTTAGGTGCGTACCTACATTGATTAGGTACGCCCCGTGCAGTGTACATTGTGACAATTGACAAGTGTGACAGAAGTACACACAAGTGTGTAATGGGTAAGTGTATGACATTCTGTTCATGCCTACTCTTGTGCATAATGGCATTTAATTATGTTGAACTAAGTACACACAAGTTTGTAAGAGAATGAGAATGGACCTTGTTGCACACCTACACTGTTGGGTGTGCATCATGGCATTTTATCATGTTTGAATTGAGTACACACAAGTGTGTAAGAATATGTGCCCAAACTAGGGCGCATACCTACATTGGCTGGGTTGCATGATATCATTTATTTGTGTAAATGAGTGTGTAAGTGTGATGTGTGCATGATACTGTAATATGCCACCCCATCTGTTTGGCGGCCTGCAGGGGCGTCGCCACGGATTTTTGAGTGGGGGGGTCGGGTTTCTACTCTTCACCCGATGGGTAGGGGTGATTTTTTTTTGCCACACTTCCCAGTTTTGTGCGTGCGTATGTGTGTGTGTGCGTGTGTAACAAATCGGCGCGCAGCGCCGCCAAATTTGGTATAACCTATTAGGAAGGTATACCTACCATCACTTGCGTAAAAATTATCACTGGTCACTTAAGGTCAGGTCGCCATGTCAAGTTCAGTTATACGGTATACCTCTATAAAAAACTTTCCCCTCTCGCCATTCTTGTAGCTTTTCTCCCATAACTTCGAAATTTGGTACACTGTATAGGTACCTAATGTATGGGGTTATACGTGTCAGCCATTCATGATTCTAACTGAGGATTTACATCTATGATCTGAAGGCAGGTCAAATACGTGACCTCATCATTAGAAAATAATGAGAAATTAGAAAAAGCACATGCCTCCTGCTTTGAAAAAGTTCGTCAGAAACGCAAAATATCTTTGGAGCCATGACAAATCAGCTCATCATTGCCAGGGACAGGGTGCAACTTATGGCGAGTGATGACTCGAAAGGTCATTAGTGGAAATGTCCATCGATGGCCACCAGCATTTTTTTCTACAACTTTTGACGAAGACGCGGTAGAGCGATGACAGCACCTGGAAGGTGTTCACTGTTCAGCTCAACAACACGGATCCATTAATATGCAGCAGGAGGTCCTTTTTCGATCAGGACATAACGTTGACCTGAGGTCGTTTTAACGTTAATTCTGAATGGTCAAATTTTAACTCTGTGACGCGTCTCAAAGAGATCAAGACGGTGGTGACAAGACAACATATGTACATACCATACAAATTCACGGAATCGAAAGTTATTGCAAAGCGGATGTTTCGGCAGAATCTGTCCAGTTAGCTGTTTGCCTTCTTATGGGCCAAACATAGACCTGAGATGAAATCTAACGCGAAGCTAGCGAAAGAGCGTTAAAAGAGCTATCGAATAGTTTTCTGCTTCACTGTAGCCCTTCTATTGGTGGTTTCCCAGTCGCTAACGTATAACGTATACTAAACTAACGCTGAGGCATGCTTTCGACCCCTGATCGATCTACAGGTTTGCGGAAAAAAAAGAGCATGCTGCCCGTGACGAGAGAAAGCCGATGATACCCATTTACAAGTTTTCGGGTCATCTCAGGACTCTCATCGCCAATAAGTAGAGAAACTCGGGACCTGCTAGAACTTAACGAATGTAAGTTGTGATGGTTTTTCGAGGTTCTGATTACGAATGTTATCTTATCACTGATGTTAGTTGTCGGACTTTCGTCCCCGTCTTGAGTTGAGATGTTAGTTTCACAACGTTTCGGCCAGTTACTTCTCCGGCCGTCGTCAGGTGTTCTTTGGCCCTTAGAAGGACCTGGATGTTGGTGGCGTTGCGCCGTATGCGTCATACCGTTCGAAAGCTCCTGTAGTCAGCGGGAATCGAACTCGGGTTTCCCCGGTGATAGTCCACGGTTCTAACCACTCCACTATCGAGGCAGACATTGTTATGGAGCTGGAAACTTGGTGTCATTTATCCCCCAGATGTTTTTGTGATTTCCTTAGTAGTGGGAGCCATATTGGGCTGATGTCAACGCTTGGCTTGCTGATGGGGTTGCTAGCCAGCGCCATGTGTGCGGCTTCCTTGATTTTTCTGATTTTCCAGTGTGGCTCCTTGTCGATGATGGTGGTATCATCCCAAGCAGGTCTGTGATCTCCTTCAGACCATGCATGCTCCGCCACACCGGATTTCAGTGTTTCGCCTCGGATGGTGGCCTTCCTGTGTTCTTCGAGCCTGACCGCCAGTGGGCGGCCAGTCTCGCCCTTGTATGACCTGCCGCAGCTGCACGGGATGTCGTATATGCAGTTCTTTGTTTGCTCCTTGGTGGTTGGCGGTCTGACCTTTGTGAGTGACCTGCGGAGGGTGGTGGTACTTCTGAACACCGTCCTGATGTTGTATGCTCCGCAGATTCGCCTTAGCTTCTCTGACAGTCCTCTGTTGTATGGGAGGGATACTGTCGCGATGGGCTTATCCCTTGGTTGTTGTTGGGATGCTTCCTTGGGTTTGTGTTTCATGAAGCTCGTTGGGTATCCGTTTCTCCTGAAGGTGCTGGTAAGGCGTGACATTTCAATCTTTCTGGCTGCTTCGTCTCCACAGATGTTGGTGGCTCGGGTCTGCAGGCATCTTACGATACCTTTCTTGACTGTGTCTGGGTGGTGTGACTTGAAGTTGAGGTAGCGGTCGGTCGCTGTTGGTTTGCGGTAGACCGATGTTCTGAATGCTTCCTCAGATTTTTCCACTTGGACGTCAAGGAATGGTAGTTTGTTGTCGACTTCTGTTTCCATTGTGAATTGGATGGAGGGTCGGAGGCTGTTGAGGTGGTCTAGGAACGGTGTTATGTCCTCGCGATGGTCCCACAGGACGAATGTGTCGTCGACATATCGCAGCCACAGGGATGGTTTCAGTGGTGCTGTTTGTAAGGCCAGTTCCTCGAAGTGTTCCATGTAGATGTTGGCGATCACCGGTGACAGGGGTGAACCCATGGCCATTCCTTCAGTTTGTTGGTAGTAGTCATCGCCCAGTTGGAAGGCGGTGGTGGTGACACAGAATGTCAGGAGTTCCATGATGTCATCAGTCGGGATTGTCGTTCTTTCGGGCAGTGTATCGTCGCTCTCCAGTCTTGTCCTCACTATGCTCAGAGCTTCGGTAGTGGGCACATTGGTGAACAGACTCACCACATCGAAGCTTACCATTTGCATGTTCGGCGAAGGTCGCATGGCCTGAACCAGTGAGACGAAGTGGGCTGAATTCTTGACATATGTAGGTGTTTTGCCACTCAGTGGGTTGATGATCTTGACGAGGAACTGGCTCAGAGGATGGCAGGCTGAGCCACGGCAGCTTACTATTGGTCTTAGCGGTACATTGGTCTTGTGTACCTTTGGCAGCCCGTACATGTGTGGAAGTTTGCTGTGATGTTGGCTCAGCTTTCTGTACTGGGCGTCCGTGAGTTGTTCCTTGTCCTTGTTCTTCTTAAGGAGCTTTGTTAGTTTGCGTTCACAGGCCGGGGTTGGGTCTTTCTTCAGTTTGGTGTACGATCCATCTGTCACAATGCTGTTCATCTTGTGGTCGTATTCCTTCTTGTCCATGACCACGGTGGTGTTTCCTTTGTCTGCTGGAAGTATGATGATGCTGCCGTCTTGTTTGAGGTTGTTGATTGCTGCCAGTTCCTCTTTGGTGGTATTGGCCTTTGGCGGTTTGGCCCTTTCCAATGCATGCCTGACTTTCCAGCGTAGTTCTTCTGCATGTTCTCTGTTAATGTGGGATGTTGCTTCCTCGATTGGGGCCACGATGTCCATGTTCTTTATCCGCTTGGTGGATGTTGCGAAGTTGAGTCCCTTGTTGAGTATGGTCTCTTCAGATGCCGACAGTTGTCGCTTGCTGAGGTTCACTACAGCTCTGATGGGCTGTAACGGAGTCCTGGTAGGTGCGGTCTTCTTCAGTTTTTCGAGTTTTGTCATATGCTGCTTCTTTGTGGCATGGTCCACGATGGTATGTGACCTGATGACTGATGATTTGATGCGGTTGAAGTCGTCGGAGCATGTTACTTTTGATCGGATGGTTTCTTCGATGGCAGATATTGATTGTTCGAGTTTCGCTTTGCTGTGTCGATGGAAGGCGATCCTTTCTCTTATGAGAGCTCGGCTGGCTTTCTCTCCGATTCGTCTCGCTTGTTTGGTGTACACAGGTGTCTTTAGTCTCAGTCCATTAGGGATGATGTCGTTATCCCGGCATCTGCACATGAATGTCAGATGGTTCTTCTCTTTTGCTAGCTTGATGTTCAGCTTCTCCCATTTTCGCCAGTTGTTCACTGTTTCGGGTCCGTACCGATCAGATATAGTTCTTCTGAATGCTTGAGACGAGGTGTTAGTATCACTGATGTTAGTTGTCGGACTTTCGTCCCCGTCTTGAGTTGAGATGTTAGTTTCACAACGTTTCGGCCAGTTACTTCTCCGGCCGTCGTCAGGTGTTCTTTGGCCCTTAGAAGGACCTGGATGTTGGTGGCGTTGCGCCGTATGCGTCATACCGTTCGAAAGCTCCTGTAGTCAGCGGGAATCGAACTCGGGTTTCCCCGGTGATAGTCCACGGTTCTAACCACTCCACTATCGAGGCAGACATTGTTATGGAGCTGGAAACTTGGTGTCATTTATCCCCCAGATGTTTTTGAGAGATGTTTTTGTGATGTTTTTGCGACTGCGATTCCCGCTGACTACAGGAGCTTTCGAACGGTATGACGCATACGGCGCAACGCCACCAACATCCAGGTCCTTCTAAGGGCCAAAGAACACCTGACGACGGCCGGAGAAGTAACTGGCCGAAACGTTGTGAAACTAACATCTCAACTCAAGACGGGGACGAAAGTCCGACAACTAACATCAGTGATACTAACACCTCGTCTCAAGCATTCAGAAGAACAATGTTATCTTAGTTTTGAACGAAGATGATGACTCCATGCATTTGCGGTAGATCAGGTCAGGTCAGATCGACCAGTACCTAATAGTGGATGACCACCACCGATTGCTTCCTAGCATGTTATATGAATAAGCAACACAACTACTTCTTAAATGTTCAGATGGGCGCTAAGTTCAAAATCAGCTCCAAAAACTACCCTATCAATTAAAAGCACGTTATGAAAAAGTGAACTAAGGTCATCTTTATTTGAATCAGGGATATCGATTTATTATAAGTAAGTGATTAACTCGAGCGCACCGGAAGTTTTGTTGCAATCGGCTCCTTTTTGCGCGACTTCTTTGCGAAAGCCCGAGACGGTTCCATCTGACTCACTTTCCCCTACATGTGCACTGTACAGCTAGTTGTGACGGTAGCCATGGGGCTGAGGCGTAGTTTTGTAGTTAGGTACTGATCCGACGAATCGACTGCGACCATTTTTTTTTTAAACGATCAGACGAACGCTCGGGGCAGTTTTGGCGCGTCCAATCCTTTGAGGGATAAAAAGGTAGGGGCAGCATCCCATAGGCTCCCCATCCTACTAGGATGGGGGCTACTTAAAAACATTGTTGTGCTGGTGTTCCCCGCCCACAGCTAATTGACCTCTAGGTAATTGGCTAATTGGCTTTAGGGAGCTCTTGAAGCGATTTTGAATCTGATGTATTTGTTGGTGTTGCTGACGCCTGCTTCACTGACATAAAAGCTAAAAAAGCATACTCAGCATCGCAAAAAGTGGGGGGGTCGACACCCCCAGTTTTCAAGAGTGGGGGGTCGTGACCCCCCCCGACCCCCCCGTCGGCGACGCCCCTGGCGGCCTGGGACCTTGGAGTGCCCGGCAACAAGCCTCGCTTCGTTGGGTGCTCTGGGAGCCCGGGCTACCTTGCTACTGACATGCGCTGAATTTGACCAGAGTTTGATGATGACTTGGCTATGACTGTGGATCCCCCTCTAACTAACCTGCCCCAGTGGACTTAGACACTTTCCCCGGCGTGTGTGGGTGTTGTGAGTGTGATGGATGTGTGAGTGTGCTGATAAATTGGGGGCTTTCAGTAGTGGGCAGTCACCACTGATTGCAGTGTTGACTACTTTGCTTCTTTTTTGTTCCCCTAATTCGTATGGCTTTCTCCCTTCTGCTTTTTTATGTTACATTTCATTTCCTAGCAGGGAGTGCCGCGACTTGCAATTTTAAGTTATTATGGTGTTAACGTAAGGTTCTGTGTGTCGCTGGGATAGAGGGAGGGGGCACTCCTGGTCACCTGATAATGGGTGGCGGCATAGAAAAAAAAAACATGAGTTTAAGGATCTTTCCGACGACAAGGAGTGCCTTTCCGTGGAGGACAGGGAGTGGCTGTCTGACTTGCTCCCACGGGTCAAGAGAGACGAGGAGGGGCACTTCGTGATTCCACTTCCTAAGAAGGATTTCGACCAGTTGCCGGACAGCTTTCCGATGGCGTCCAGGAGATTGGATTCTCTTCGGAGGCGCTTCAGGTCTGATCCGGACTATTTTGACGCGTACCGACGAGTCATTTCGTCACTGGTTGATGACGGCTACGCAGTTCCAGTGCCAGACGGTGAGGTTGGAGGTGGGCCGGTCTGGTACCTTCCTCACCACGGCGTGCAGGAGCCCGCGAAGGGAAAACTGCGCGTGGTTTTTGACTGCGCGGCCCGGAGCCATGGCGTGTGTTTAAATGACTTACTGAGAGGGGGTCCGAACCTGACAAATCCGCTTCTCGGGGTGCTCTGTCGCTTCCGGGAAGGGCGTGTCGCGTTCACATGTGACGTCCAGTCTATGTATCATCGAGTGCGTGTGCCGGAAGCAGATGCTGATCTGCTGAGATTCCTGTGGTTCCATGATGACGACCCAGAGGGTGACGTGCAGGTGCTGAGGATGAGGTCGCACGTCTTCGGAGCGGTGTCAAGTGGCAGTGTGGCCAGCTTCGCGCTGAGCCGCTGCGCAGAGGAGGGTCGCGAGCAGTTTCCTGAGGCCGCTGATGCTCTACTCCGTAAGACGTATGTAGATGACGCTCTATGTGCTGCTGACTCCGTGGAGGAGGCTGTGAAGCTGGCACGTGACCTGAAAGATCTCTGCAGGACCGGTGCATTCAACATGACTAAGTTCACCAGCAACCGGTCAGAGTTTCTGAAACAGATTCCGTTTGAAGACAGAGGTAAGCAGGTTAAGGCAGTGGATTTAGATAAGGACGCTCTGGGCTCTGAGCGTGCGCTTGGACTGAAGTGGTCTGTCGAGAAGGACTCTTTTGTTTTCCAGTTCAACGACCGGCACAAGCCGGTGACGAGGCGCGGCATACTGTCCACCGTAAGTTCGGTGTTTGACCCTCTCGGTATCGTGTCGCCAGTGACCCTGCTCGGTCGGGTGCTGCTGCAGAGGCTGTGTGCGGTTTCCTGTGGGTGGGACGAGCCTCTGTCTGATGCCTTGACGGGGGAGTGGGAGGAGTGGCTGGCCGGTGCCAGGGAGCTGGACAGTGTTCAGCTGGAGAGGTGTATCGTGGGCCCGCCTGGAGAGGTGTTGAGCACTCAGCTACATGTCTTCGCTGACGCTAGCGAGACCGCGTACTCTGCAGTGGCATACCTGAGAAGGGAAGTTCGTACCCCGGACGGGGAGGTCCGGTGTTTTGTGACGTTTCTCTTGGGTAAGTCGCTTGTGAATCCCGTGCGGTTCGTGTCTGTGCCGCGGCTCGAGCTAGCCGCCGCAGTGCTGGCCGTGAGGGTGAGACGGGTGCTTGAGAGAGAGCTAGACACCCAATTCGACTCTTTCCACATGTGGACTGACAGTATGGTAGTACTGGCCTACGTCAGGAACCGGACGACGAGATTTAAGACTTTTGTGGCAAACCGGTTGGCGTACATCCATGACGGCTCCAAAGTGAGTGACTGGGCGTATGTGCCTTCGACAGTGAACCCGGCTGATGTTGGATCTCGTGGCTGTCAGCCGGCGGGACTGAAGCCGTGGCTGGGAGGGCCAGAGTTTCTTCTCGGGAGCGCCGGCGGATGGCCGGAGGAACCGGCAGTATCTGTGTCGGTTCCCGTTTCCGAGGTAAAGTCTTCGCCTGTAGCCCTGGTGTCGCTTGCCGCCGGTCCCGAGAGCCCTTTCGATCTACTGATCAGGAGTTTCTCGTCCTTTTTTCGACTCAAGCGAGCGGTGGCGTGGTATCATCGCTTCCTCTGTGTCCTGCGTGACGGCTCTTTCCGCAGATGGTGTCTGGCGAGAAGGAGAGGCCTGAGGCGGCGCGGACACGGTGAAAGGACTGACCTGACCGTGTCAGATCTGTGCGGGGCAGAGCGTATTGTTTTGCGGCACGCCCAGAGGGACCTGGCTGATTTTCCGAGAGAGGGATGTGACGATGGCCCAGTCGGAGTGCCTATGAGCAGTCCTCTGACGAAGCTGCGTCCGCAGATGCTGAACGGCCTGCTGGTCGTGGGAGGCCGACTCGGTCGGTCGGAGAGTGTTTCCGAGAGCGCGAAGCACCCAGTGATTCTGCCCCGTAAGAATCACGTGACCCAGCTGTTGATCCGAGAGGCTCATGAGAGGGTGGGCCATGAGGGCCGCGATCATACTTTTTGGGAGGTCAGGAAACGTTTCTGGGTGATAGGCGCTGGTCCTGAGATTCGGGGACTCATTCGCAGATGTGTAACGTGCAGGAAGGTGAACGCGCGGCCTCAGAAGCAGCTCATGGCAGACTTGCCAAAGGAGCGCGTGGCAGCCGATACACCGGCATTCTCGTCAGTGCTGCTTGATGTGTTTGGGCCGATCTTGGTTAAGACCGGGCGGACCGAGCGGAAACGCTACGGTCTGATGTGTGTCTGTGTCGTGACACGAGGCGTCCATGTTGAGATTCTGGATTCGTTGCGCACAGACTCGCTGATAAACGCCATTCGTAGGATCAGCGCTCGCCGGGGTCAGATCGTTCAGATCAGGAGTGATATGGGGACGAATCTGACCGGGGCCGACAGAGAGCTCCGCGAGGCGCTGAGCGAACTCAGTCACGGTGATTTGCAGCGTGCCGCGCTGAAACAGGGCATTGACTGGCAATTCAATCCCCCCACAGCTTCTCACTTCGCAGGTGGCGTTGAGAGGCAGATCAGAACATTCAGGAAGGTATGGCGGTCCATGCCTACTCAGCAGCGTCTGGATGACGAATCGATTCGCACGCTGTTTTGCGAGATCGAGTCTGTTATGAACAGCCGGCCACTGACTTACGTATCGACTAGCTCCGGTCAGCTGGAGCCTCTGACCCCGGGGCATCTCCTATTTCTGAGGAGCAGTGCCGGACCGATACCCGGAGAGTTTTCAGAGTCCGATTCGCTATCGAGACGTCGATGGCGACACGTGCAGTATTTGGCCCAGCAGTTTTGGTATCGCTGGAGACGTGAATACCTGCTTTCTCTCCAGGCGCGCCAGAAATGGACGCGGGAGTCGAGAAATGTGCAGCCGGGAGATGTCGTTCTCCTAGCTGATCAGAACGTGCCGCGGGGACTGTGGCGGCTAGGAAGGGTAGTTAAGGCTTTCCCCAGTCAGGACGGACTCGTGAGAAAGGCTCTAGTTCGGACAGGTGAGTCCACGTACCTGAGACCGATCCACAAGATGGTATTGGTCAGTTCTGAATCTGACCTGGATTAGTACTGTGCGGGGTCAGATGTGTGCGAGAGTCTGAGAGCCTCTAGTTTAAGACTTAGTGTAAGGTGTCAACGTAAATAGATTCTTTACGAGCTAGAACCTGTTTGCGACAGACTAGTCTGTGTTGACCGGACACTAGGGGTGTCTGTTTGTTTTTGCCAGCAGGTTTGTTTGTTTTTTGTTTTGCCAGCGGGTAGGTTTTGAGGTGCCAGACTGTTACGTGTGATTAGATTTAAGTGTATGTTAACTCGGCTAGCTGCCCTGGCAGTCGAGGGTTGGTTCTCACCAGCAGGTAGACGGTGAATGGGTTCACCCGGGCGCCTTTGTGTTGATTCGAATGACAAGATATGGCCATTCGAATGGGGGAGTGTAGACGGCGCCCGTGTCGGGTTGTAGGGGTCGCTGTTATCGGGTCCTGAGTGAGGTGCGGGTGGCGGGGGTCCCGCAACCCAGTTATCCGTTTGACTTGTTAACCTTTTTTCCTATCCTTTTTCAAACCTTGCCACCAGTGATAGGTTAGGTGCACTATTGTACTCGCGGTATTGAGTGACGGAGATTAGATTGTCCGATCAGAGTGGTTTGTTACTGTAAAACTTGCATCTCTTATCGTCAAGGAGTGCGTTTCGGTAATATTTGGTTCGGAGGCGGTATTTCATGTGTGATTATTTTTCTTATATAAAAATATGGCTTGATTATGGTTAAAGTTTAGTTGACACGTCGATGTAAGAGATGCGACGCGAGTTTTTGAGTGACACGCTGGCAGGTCACGTGACCTAGCCGAGCTGTGGCGCAGTTCAAGATACCTATAAGAAACAGGTAGGTCGGATGTTGGTCGGATGTTTTGAGTAAAGCCCTGGTGACGTCACTGACATTTCTTATATGGAGAATTTCGCCCATAAGGAAAATATTTTACATACGAAAATTTGTATTTCATTAGGAAAAAATATATTCTTTCAATTTCATCATGAAACGTATATAATTTAATTAAAAAACTTGAAATCCTTTGAGTGCTTGTCCCAACCCCTGCTATACCTTTGGTCACGTGACTGCCATGATAAACTTTGCGTTTTGCAATGTTCTGACTTAAACAGAAGCAATAGATGTTACAAGCGTATTATTTATGATGTTTTAAGCAGCAATCGTGTAATAACATCCTTGAATTATATACATTCTGCTTAAAAGAGGTCACGTGATGTTACCAGATTGTGCTCGGACAGCATCTTCTTGAACTTCGATTTTGAGTACTTTTTACCTTCATTGAGGCCTAATAACGGACGTTTTTAGTTATAAAATGAAGCAATGAATCTATTGAGGGCAAAATTTAATCATTTTTGCACTTTCAAGCCGGGCTATCCTGGCATGAACTTCGGCCAGTTTGTGTGTGAAGCCTATGGTGAAGGGAAAACTTCACGCCCGGCTGACGTCACAGACCTCGGCTGCCAAATCGTGTCCGGTGGGGGTCGGCGCAGTTTCCGAGCGGCGTGTGCGCTCTTTTCCCGCCCGACCTTCATGAGGGGTGGATGCGTGTGTCCCAGCGCGACGCTGATGAGTAAGTTTGACTATATAGGATTTGGGAGCACTTCAATGTTGAATGGAATTTATTTCAGTGTAAACCAGTAAATTCGTATATGCTTTAATTAGCTTTCTATGCTTATTTCTTTGATATCGTATATTCTTGTACCTCAAGTGCGCCATTTAAAAATGTTTCAATCTTCGTAGGTGCTCGGCTCGCTCCGGTTGGCCCGGGGACGTGTAGGCCAGTCGATAGCTGTGCGCTTTCCCCCGTGGCTGGAGCCGAGAGCGGTCTCGCGGCCGGGGCGTTTGAGTGGCCGGCCCCTGACGGCCCAGAGTGCGGCGGTGCCGCTGTTGACGAGTGGCACGCACAGCGGAGACGAGGAACAGCCGGTAGGAGCTAGTGTTTATTATGTTCTGCTATTGTCGATATGTTGAGTTTAAGAACGCTGTAACGTAATATGTACAGTTTATCAAAAGGTGACCGTTTCGGAAGGGATTCAGTGTGGACTGTGGTTACTGATGGGAGATTTGGTACTGACCTGTGTACCCCTGTGTGTGCGTGCGCCTCCCACAGTAACAAGGGCAATAAAGGTCCTTCGTCAACGGCTCGTCTTTCGGCGCTCCGCGCTATTCAGCCACGTGGTGGCTGCTACAGTGGCGGCTGTGCCATCTACACTATATCTTCGTCGTCTTAAGCTTTTAAGTGTTGAAGATGCGATCGACTTGTTGGGTAACAAGCCGGCCATGATCGTGTAAAATGGCTTCATCGTAGATCGATTAGTTTCTGAGATATAACCGGAAATGTAAAAGTGCAAAACCTACCGCTTAATCTCGCGAGACCTGTACCTGAGCCCTGAGCGCGCCCATGTGTCGCCCCCAGGGCGTGTCGCCGGACGGTTGTGTGTCGGACTGAAACCTGAACCTGCCTGAGTGTTATGCTATGACTCCCCAGGGCGTGTCGCCGGATGGGGCGGCCGGCTACCGGGACGGGCTGCGGCGGGCCACCAACGGCCACCCGCTCTCCGCCGAGGAGGTACAGAAGGTCGTCAGCCGGGTGAACCAGCTCTCCAGCTAGCGGCGCAGAGGTCAGTCACCGCACCGGGCGTATTGCACGGGGACCCTAACAGACGCCTCACTCCTTTCCCTCATCTCAGTTGTTCTTTCATTTTTTTATTATTATAAATAATGGAGATAGACCAGAGCATTTTCGGTGCATATATTAGGGTCATGTTACTCCAACGGGGTTGCGTTGTCGGCACAGTCCTGTCTGGTCTGTGTGCTGCGGCGATGCTCTGCCATCCGGTGACCCAACGCCACTGTCCGCTGACCGAGTGTCGGCTCTCTGCTGACCGTGTAACGTCTGTCCGTCAGGGTGGTGGCCGTGAACGCCTGTCGGACGGCGCCGGAGGGCAGCGCCGGCCGGCTGCTGTCACTGCTGGACCAGCTGCGGCTGCCGGACGCCGGAGCGCTGCCCGACTGGGGTCTACATCCTGGTATGTTACTGGGAGCGGCACGGTGTGTGTTGGGTGCTTCTGACGGTCAGTTGTAGTAACTGTTAGTTCCTCTACTGGCCACCAGGTGAAAAGCGTATTAGCTGTACAGCAATGTAGAGTTGCTTCAGCCAGGGCTGGTAAAAAGCGCCGATTCGCTGATAATATCGGAGCCAGAACAATAGCTGTACAAGCTATTTAGGGAGCCAGAAATAAGCGTTTCAACGCAAGTATGCATGTGCAGGATAACTGTTAAGTTTTGTTTCATATTTTTATTTTATTTCTACGACAAACCTTTAAATACAAGATGCCTGAGCACGAATATTAAATTAGTAGCAGCATTCAATTTCCCAATGAGGTCTTATGCGCAATGTTTGTCTACAAAGTACAAAGCTGGTAGCCTATTCAGAATAGCTGTAAATGCTTACCGCGAACAGCGTCAGCATTCATCAGTCGAAGAGCCATCAGTCGATTTCCAGCTTTAACACTACGGAGAATAGGGCTCCGTAACTTTTATCAGTTGATGAGGACCTAGTGTTGAGGGAACGGGGAGCCACAGAGCCTTCTACCATTGGCGGTTCACTGTATTACCGACTAGTTTAGAACACAAATAATGATATTCAAGTGGCCTTTTCATTTTTATCAATGCAGGACATGCAGGGTTGCGGCTGGTTGCGGCACGGGCAAACTGTACATTTCATGGTATGTTGGTTGTTGTTCGTTTGGATTTGAAGTTGCTCCTTTTCTGTATAGTACATCTCATAGCAATATCATAGACCACCTACCTCAATATTTTAAGCTGGTCAAGCTGTGGAGCTAGACATATATATGGCGCTTGTTTTTATTTTGAAGATGCATACGGATACCTAACTCAAGTGGCTAAAGATACTCACTTATTTGCCAACCAACCCAGTATGGTTAGCATATTTGTTACAAAATCAAATTAAATTTTGAAGATTAAGATATGTTCCTCTTCTGCATGTTTTTCTTTTTGGTACGTCATACTCAAACTAAGCTTATATAAGCAATCCTGATTTATATTTCAGGCATTTTGTAACTAAAATTAATATTAGACTTTCACTTATAGTGCCTTTTTGTTACAGTTCTCAGCCTAGGACATCATCAATCATGTGTATCTCAGATGATGCAGACAATGACCAGCCTGCGGAAGATCTATGCTAGTGGGTGAGATGATGAAATTTCCTCTGTTGGTGAGTCAGTATTATATTTTTTTTGTCAACAACATTCATTGCCTTACATGCATTTGTGCCTTACATTTCTGTCACCAATCAGCTTAAACAAAAGTAGAAGAAATTATATACCTACCTACATTCTTTTGCTGTGTTTGACACCAGGCGATGTCCTAAAATCAGGATACATCAGTGAGCTATAAGTAAAACTAAAATAGTTACTGATGACGTTTAAGGTGTTCCTGAAAAAGGACGTTGTTCACTGCACTTTCAAGCCTCTTCTGTTACCCGTGTTGGGAGCCACTTTTCATGGCCGAAAATTTGGTCAGAGCCACCAAAACCATTTTTACCAGCCCTGGCTTCAGCTTTGGCGTAAACTTTCTCCTCTTCCGCTCACCATTCACCACCAGAGTCAGCAGCGTCTCGGCTGGCGGTCCAGTCAGTCAGAGCGAGTGTCTTCACTCGCCACAGCGGGCCGGACCCATTACAGGGCAGCAGAGTTATCAGTTACGAAGTCTTGGCCTATAAAGAAAAACAGGAAATAGTAGCAATTGCATATATGTAATGATTCTACTCTACCAGTATAACGCCTTTTGGGGCGACTAACGGAGCGAGGGAGAGGGTGGGCCTTGCACGTGCGAAATTGCGAGGGGTACCTCCAACTGACTTGTGCACGGCACCCTACTAACCGGTCTCTAGCGATGTGCCAAATTTGGGCACAATTGGCCCAGCCGTTCTCGAGATCTGGAAGCGGCACCCTGCACGTGCGCACGTGCAAAGTGGGTCCCAACTGACATGTGCACGGCACCCTACTAACCGGTCCCTAACTGTGTACCAAATTTGAGCGCAATCGGTCGAGCCGTTCTCGAGATCTGGAAACGACCCCTGCACGTGCGCACGTGCAGCAGCGCCCCAACTCTGGCACATGGATATGCAGTGCCTAGTGGGTGCCTACCTACATGCCAACTTTCAGCGCAATCGGCCAAGTAGTTACCGAGATATTGCAACAATTACAAAACGGACACCTCTTCGTTTTGCACGTGGCACGTGCATAAGGGGTCACCCACATGCATCAGGAATAGTCCAATACTTGGTAGAAGGAATGAAGCTACCCTACAAAAATTACCGCGTGTAAATCGGTCAAGTGGTTGCTGAGATATAAGCCTCGCAAAAGCGTGACCACGGCCGGCCGGCCGGCAGGCCGGCCGGCCGGCCGGCCGGCCGCTCATACTCAGAAATTTCTGTTAATCTAAGGAAAGACTACGCTCGCTTCGCTCGCTCCGTAATTACCTTTGAGCTAGCGAAGCGTATTCCTGTAACGTTTTTAATAGGCTTGTAAGTCAGCAACCGCTGGGCTGATTGACCTGCGTTACTCTTTGTTGCGCGTAATCCTATCCCTTCCATCTCGTTATTGACTACAACTGATGTATCTTGGTGAGTTATTGACTACAACTGATGTATCATGGTGAGCGTCGTGACACGTGCGACGTGAAGGGCCAAGAGTGTTCGTTATTCTGCTGCAGTAGCGATTTTGGGTTGCTCATATATCTTGAACCCTGAACTGCCACGCCGATTGCGCTCAAATTTGGTACACTGTTTGGGACTGGTTGATAGGGATGTGTTTTTTTATAACTCGCATGTGTTTTTTTATAGCGCGGAGAAAAAAGTAGGGATTGTTAGGGTTAAGCAGGGACTCACCGATGTTAGATCCCTCTCTGGGTCTTTTCATAGGGGGTCACGGTCCTGACCCGAGATAGCTGAGCTGTGTCGCAGCCCTGACCTCAGACAGCTGAGCTGTGCACGCCATCGGCTCGGCCGTCAGTCGCCACAGCCGCTGACGCCAGTGTCCAAACAGCTCCCAACAATATCCGGCCCTGCGGGAGTGATCACCGGAACGGGCTGCATGGTACAGGACGGGCTGGGAACACGTCAACTCCAGCATGACGTGTTCCCAGTGTACCTGCATGTAGTTTCTTTATTCCTCAGCAGTTGTCATCCCCTTGGCGTTAGTGTTTCGCGTCCCTCCATTGATCACTCCCGCCTCTGATGGCTTATCCTGCTATACAGGGCCGGATATTGTTTGGAGCTGTTTGGACACTGGCGTCAGCGGCTGTGGCGACTGACGGCCGAGCCGACGGCGTGCACAGCTCAGCTGTCTGAGCCCTGAGGTCAGGGCTGCGACACAGCTCAGCTATCTCGGGTCAGGACCGTGACCTATGAAAGGACCCAGAGAGGGATCTAACATCGGTGACTCCCTGCTTAACCCGCGCCCCGTAGGGCTACCGGCGGACCCTACCACCCGTAGGGGGGGGGGGCGTTTCGGCCCCCCCCTAAGATCTCGGAAAGTTACCGGCTGATTTTCAAAATTTAAACGGTGTTCGATAGCCCCACCCGGGAACTACCTTGTGACCAAATTTCATTGACCTAGGTCAAACCGATGACGTCACAGGTCGGGTCAAAGGTCAGATTTTCACCGTTCACAGGCAATTCAAGAAATGTGCTGTGAAAGCGAGTAAATTGGTAATTTATTGAAAACCATCGATGGTACATTGTTCGTCAAACACATACTTTGCTATCTGAGGTCACTGATACCAGGTCAGGTCACAGCGAGGTCAGGTCACCGGGGGTCACAATATGAATGTGTCGTGTGATACATGTTTTATGGTCCATTTTATATGACAAATGCGATTATGTGGGTTAGGCAGCCTTTGGGGCCAGCCTAGGTCACGTTTTTGTGAAGGTCAGGTCAAGGTCAGGTCAAATTAGGTCAAATTTCAAAGTTGATATTTTTGCATAAAATGGGTATCGATTCGATGCAGCTCGTCCCGGGGAGTCTAATGGTGGTCTTCGTTTTGCTCTACAAGTTCTAGAATTGCCAAAAATTGAGTTTGAAAATTTGACGTCATCATTTTTGAACAGTTTTTTTCGCTATAACTTGGCCAAAAAACGAGGTATCGATCTGAAATTTGGTATGTAGATAGAAGATGGTAGGCACTATCACATATGTTCCGGTTTTTTCGAAACTCAAAAACTTTTTGGATTTTTTGGCGAATATATCAAAAAATGCTTTTTTGATTTTTGGGGGTCAAAACTCAAAAATTTCAAAAATTCGAGATAGCAGTTTTGTAGCCCTGTCAATTCTACACCTTTTATGTCTTGATCATTTTTCTATATCTTCAAAGCTGTAGTCCTGACAGGTCTTCTCGCGAAGGTCTTTTTTCGGTCGAAAATGACAGAACATGACGTCACTCTGACGTCATTTGTGGCCAACCTATCATAGCCTCTAGAAAAATTTTTGGTCACAATGTGTAAAATTGATGCCCGGAGGGGTCCTGAAAGTTTGGTGGTGATATCTCCAGCCGTTTAGGAGATATCGACCGAAAAGGACAGGGGGGGGGGCGTTTCGGCCCCCCCTACGGGGCGCGGGTTAACCCTAACAATCCCCACTTTTTTGTCCGCGATATAAAAAAAAACACATGCGGTAAGAGTACCTGTGTCGAATTAAAGTTTATTATGTCAAAGTTTCAAAACATCAATCCGGTCTGCATGTCTGACTGCTCGCAGAACGGTTCTAGAGGCAGTGTCAGCGCGCGCGGAACGGTCCTCAGATATGTCCACTTTCAAGCGCGGAACGGTCCTTCTGCGCCACCAGACTCCTCTCCCTCTCCCCTCCCCCTGTCCGCTGGTCTATGTCAGACACCAGTACACCACTGACCTCCCCTACCCTCTCCTGACCTTCTCAGGTGCCAGCTGAGACGCTGGTCGGCCTACAGAACCTGCTCGTTCACCTGTGGGACGTCTCGGCAGAGAACGCGCACGTCTACCAGTACCGACTCTGGGACGCTAAGAGGGTCAAGGTGGAGACCGCCCAGAACAGGGTATGTAACACAGACCGTAACACAAGCCGTAACGCAGGTCGTTACACAGGGCGTAAAATAGATTGAACACAGACCGTAACATAGATGATAGATCGAACACAGACCGTAACACTGGCTGCGTACGTGCGGGCACTCGGCCGGCCGGAACTGGGCTGGATCCATTGGGCAATGAACAGGTGCTTTCTGTGACAGCGTCACCGCTGCAGGTCAGTCAGGGACACACAGACACTGCACCCGGCGCCCTTGTGCAATTGCATGGTACAGGGCTCGCGGGTTTTAGCGGTAGGTTTTGCACCTAGAAAATTTAGTGTACTTCAGGTTATATCTTCGTCGTCTTAAGCTTTTAAGTGTTGAAGATGCGATCGACTTATTGGGTAATAAGCCGGCCATGATCGTGTAAAATGGCTTCATCGTAGATCGATTAGTTTCTGAGATATAACCGGAAATGTAAAAGTGCAAAACCTACCGCTTAATCTCGCGAGACCTGTACCTGAGCCCTGAGCGCGCCCATGTGTCGCCCCCAGGGCGTGTCGCCGGACGGTTCTGTGTGTCGGACTGAAACCTGAACCTGCCTGAGTGTTATGCTATGACTCCCCAGGGCGTGTCGCCGGATGGGGCGGCCGGCTACCGGGACGGGCTGCGGCGGGCCACCAACGGCCACCCGCTCTCCGCCGAGGAGGTACAGAAGGTCGTCAGCCGGGTGAACCAGCTCTCCAGCTAGCGGCGCAGAGGTCAGTCACCGCACCGGGCGTATTGCATGGGGACCCTAACAGACGCCTCACTCCTTTCCCTCATCTCAGTTGTTCTTTCATTTTTTTATTATTATAAATAATGGAGATAGACCAGAGCATTTTCGGTGCATATATTAGGGTCATGTTACTCCAACGGGGTTGCGTTGTCGGCACAGTCCTGTCTGGTCTGTGTGCTGCGGCGATGCTCTGCCATCCGGTGACCCAACGCCACTGTCCGCTGACCGAGTGTCGGCTCTCTGCTGACCGTGTAACGTCTGTCCGTCAGGGTGGTGGCCGTGAACGCCTGTCGGACGGCGCCGGAGGGCAGCGCCGGCCGGCTGCTGTCACTGCTGGACCAGCTGCGGCTGCCGGACGCCGGAGCGCTGCCCGACTGGGGTCTACATCCTGGTATGTTACTGGGAGCGGCACGGTGTGTGTTGGGTGCTTCTGACGGTCAGTTGTAGTAACTGTTAGTTCCTCTACTGGCCACCAGGTGAAAAGCGTATTAGCTGTACAGCAATGTAGAGTTGCTTCAGCTTTGGCGTAAACTTTCTCCTCTTCCGCTCACCATTCACCACCAGAGTCAGCAGCGTCTCGGCTGGCGGTCCAGTCAGTCAGAGCGAGTGTCTTCACTCGCCACAGCGGGCCGGACCCATTACAGGGCAGCAGAGTTATCAGTTACCAAGCCTTGGCCTATAAAGAAAACCAGGAAATAGTAGCAATTGCATATATGTAATGATTCTACTCTATTACGTTTGAGCTAGCGAAGCGTATTCCTGTAACGTTTTTAATAGGCTTGTAAGTCAGCAACCGCTGGGCTGATTGACCTGCGTTACTCTTTGTTGCGCGTAATCCTATCCCTTCCATCTCGTTATTGACTACAACTGATGTATCTTGGTGAGTTATTGACTACAACTGATGTATCATGGTGAGCGTCGTGACACGTGCGACGTGAAGGGCCAAGAGTGTTCGTTATTCTGCTGCAGTAGCGATTTTGGGTTGCTCATATATCTTGAACCCTGAACTGCCACGCCGATTGCGCTCAAATTTGGTACACTGTTTGGGACTGGTTGATAGGGATGTATTTTATAACTCGCATGTGTTTTTCTATAGCGCGGAGAAGAAAGTAGGGATTGTTAGGGTTAAGCAGGGACTCACCGATGTTAGATCCCTCTCTGGGTCTTTTCATAGGGGGTCACGGTCCTGACCCGAGATAGCTGAGCTGTGTCGCAGCCCTGACCTCAGACAGCTGAGCTGTGCACGCCGTCGGCTCGGCCGTCAGTCGCCACAGCCGCTGACGCCAGTGTCCAAACAGCTCCAAACAATATCCGGCCCTGTATAGCAGGATAAGCCATCAGAGGCGGGAGTGATCACCGGAACGGGCTGCATGGTACAGGACGGGCTGGGAACATGTCAACTCCAGCATGACGTGTTCCCAGTGTACCTGCATGTAGTTTCTTTATTCCTCAGCAGTTGTCATCCCCTTGGCGTTAGTGTTTCGCGTCTCTCCATTGATCACTCCCGCCTCTGATGGCTTATCCTGCTATACAGGGCCGGATATTGTTTGGAGCTGTTTGGACACTTGCGTCAGCGGCTGTGGCGCCTGACGGCCGAGCCGACGGCGTGCACAGCTCAGCTGTCTGAGGTCAGGGCTGTGACACAGCTCAGCTATCTCGGGTCAGGACCGTGACCTATGAAAGGACCCAGAGAGGGATCTAACATCGGTGACTCCCTGCTTAACCCTAACAATCCCCACTTTTTTGTCCGCGATATAAAAAACACATGCGGTTAGAGTACCTGTGTCGAATTAAGTAACTGGTTGATAGGGACTGGTTGATAGGGATGTGTTTTTTATAACTCGCATGTGTTTTTTATAGCGCGGAGAAAAAAGTAGGGATTGTTAGGGTTAAGCAGCGAGTCACCGATGTTAGATCCCTCTCTGGGTTTTTCATAGGGGTCACGGTCCTGACCCGAGATAGCTGAGCTGTGTCGCAGCCCTGACCTCAGACAGCTGAGCTGTGCACGCCGTCGGCTCGGCCGTCAGTCGCCACAGCCGCTGACGCCAGTGTCCAAATAGCTCCAAACAATATCCGGCCCTTTATAGCAGGATAAGCCATCAGAGGCGGGAGTGATCACCGGAACGGGCTGCATGGTACAGGACGGGCTGGGAACACGTCAACTCCAGCATGACGTGTTCCCAGTGTACCTGCATGTAGTTTCTTTCTTAGGTGTTGTTTTTATCCGCTGGGACTGAGAGCGTGAGATGATGTTTTTCGTACTACGCTGGAGTACGAAAAACATCATCTCATGTAGTTTCTTTATTCCTCAGCAGTTGTCATCCCCTTGGCGTTAGTGTTTCGCGTCCTTCCATTGATCACTCCCGCCTCTGATGGCTTATCCTGCTATACAGGGCCGGATATTGTTTGGAGCTGTTTGGACACTGGCGTCAGCGGCTGTGGCGACTGACGGCCGAGCCGACGGCGTGCACAGCTCAGCTGTCTGAGGTCAGGGCTGTGACACAGCTCAGCTATCTCGGGTCAGGACCGTGACCTATGAAAGGACCCAGAGAGGGATCTAACATCGGTGACTCCCTGCTTAACCCTAACAATCCCCACTTTTTTGTCCGCGATATAAAAAACACATGCGGTTAGAGTACCTGTGTCGCTTTAATTAAAGTTTATTATGTCAAAGTTTCAAAACATCAATCCGGTCTGCATGTCTGACTGCTCGCAGAACGGTTCTAGAGGCAGTGTCAGCGCGCGCCGAACGGTCCTCAGATATGTCCACTTTCAAGCGCGGAACGGTCTTTCTGCGCCACCAGACTCCTCTCCCTCTCCCCTCCCCCTGTCCGCTGGTCTATGTCAGACACCAGTACACCACTGACCTCCCCTACCCTCTCCTGACCTTCTCAGGTGCCAGCTGAGACGCTGGTCGGCCTACAGAACCTGCTCGTTCACCTGTGGGACGTCTCGGCAGAGAACGCGCACGTCTACCAGTACCGACTCTGGGACGCTAAGAGGGTCAATGTGGAGACCGCCCAGAACAGGGTATGTAACACAGACCGTAACACAAGCCGTAACGCAGGTCGTTACACAGGGCGTAAAATAGATTGAACACAGACCGTAACATAGATCGAACACAGACCGTAACACTGGCTGCGTACGTGCGGGCACTCGGCCGGCCGGAACTGGGCTGGATCCATTGGGCAATGAACAGGTGCTTTCTGTGACAGCGTCACCGCTGCAGGTCAGTCAGGGACACACAGACACTGCACCCGGCGCCCTTGTGCATGGTACAGGGCTCGCGGGTTTTAGCGTTAGGTTTTGCACCTAGAAAATTTAGTGTACTTCAGGCTATATCTTTGTCGTCTTAAGCTTTTAAGTGTTGAAGATGCGATCGACTTGTTGGGTAACAAGCCGGCCATGATCGTGTAAAATGGCTTCATCGTAGATCGATTAGTTTCTGAGATATAACCGGAAATGTAAAAGTGCAAAACCTACCGCTTAATCTCGCGAGACCTGTACCTGAGCCCTGAGCGCGCCCATGTGTCGCCCCCAGGGCGTGTCGCCGGACGGTTCTGTGTGTCGGACTGAAACCTGAACCTGCCTGAGTGTTATGCTATGACTCCCCAGGGCGTGTCGCCGGATGGGGCGGCCGGCTACCGGGACGGGCTGCGGTGGACCACCAACGGCCACCCGCTCTCCGCCGAGGAGGTACAGAAGGTCGTCAGCCGGGTGAACCAGCTCTCCAGCTAGCGGCGCAGAGGTCAGTCACCGCACCGGGCGTATTGCACGGGGACCCTAACAGACGCCTCACTCCTTTCCCTCATCTCAGTTGTTCTTTCATTTTTTTATTATTATAAATAATGGAGATAGACCAGAGCATTTTCGGTGCATTTATTAGGGTCATGTTACTCCAACGGGGTTGCGTTGTCGGCACAGTCCTGTCTGGTCTGTGTGCTGCGGCGATGCTCTGCCATCCGGTGACCCAACGCCACTGTCCGCTGACCGAGTGTCGGCTCTCTGCTGACCGTGTAACGTCTGTCCGTCAGGGTGGTGGCCGTGAACGCCTGTCGGACGGCGCCGGAGGGCAGCGCCGGCCGGCTGCTGTCACTGCTGGACCAGCTGCGGCTGCCGGACGCCGGAGCGCTGCCCGACTGGGGTCTACATCCTGGTATGTTACTGGGAGCGGCACGGTGTGTGTTGGGTGCTTCTGACGGTCAGTTGTAGTAACTGTTAGTTCCTCTACTGGCCAACAGGTGAAAAGCGTATTAGCTGTACGGCAATGTAGAGTTGCTTCAGCTTTGGCGTAAACTTTCTCCTCTTCCGCTCACCATTCACCACCAGAGTCAGCAGCGTCTCGGCTGGCGGTCCAGTCAGTCAGAGCGAGTGTCTTCACTCGCCACAGCGGGCCGGACCCATTACAGGGCAGCAGAGTTATCAGTTACCAAGTCTTGGCCTATAAAGAAAACCAGGAAATAGTAGCAATTGCATATATGTAATGATTCTACTCTATTACGTTTGAGCTAGCGAAGCGTATTCCTGTAACGTTTTTAATAGGCTTGTAAGTCAGCAACCGCTGGGCTGATTGACCTGCGTTACTCTTTGTTGCGCGTAATCCTATCCCTTCCATCTCGTTATTGACTACAACTGATGTATCATTGTATCTTGGTGAGTTATTGACTACAACTGATGTATCATGGTGAGCGTCGTGACACGTGCGACGTGAAGGGCCAAGAGTGTTCGTTATTCTGCTGCAGTAGCGATTTTGGGTTGCTCATATATCTTGAACCCTGAACTGCCACGCCGATTGCGCTCAAATTTGGTACACTGTTTGGGACTGGTTGATAGGGATGTGTTTTTTATAACTCGCATGTGTTTTTTTATAGCGCGGAGAAAAAAGTAGGGATTGTTAGGGTTACGTCACCTCCTTGAGGTTGAACTGGCACTTGCTCCTCTTCAGTCGCACTCCATGTTCGGTCAGTCTCGCCAGCACCTGGTCCAGCGACTTCAACATCTCCTCCTCTGTGCCTCCCATCACCAGTAGGTCATCCAAGTAGTTGACACATCCATCCAGCCCCTCCAAGATTCGGTCCATGGCTGACTGGAAGATGTCGCCACAGGAACTTATCCCGAACGGTAGCCTGTTCATGCGAAGAAGTCCCTTGTGCGTGGTGACAGTCGTCATGTTCTTCGACTCGTCGTCGAGCTCCATCTGCAGGTATGCATCCTTTAGGTCTAGTTTGCAGAATCTCTTCCCTTTTATCCTCACGAACAGCTCTTCAGGTGTGGGCAGAGGGTGCTTCTGTACCATCAGCTGCGGGTTGACTGTGATCCTGTAGTCTGCAGCTAGTCGGACACTTCCATCCGCCTTCGGCACAGGGACTAGCGGCGTTCCCCAGCCTGTGTTGAGGTTCCTGTCCACTTTCTCTGCCACACCTTCTCTCAGCCACCTGTCCAGCTCTGCGTCCACCTTCTGAAACAGAGCATGTGGGACTTGTCTCGCTTTCCGGAACACCGGTCTTGCATCTGGCTTCAGTGTCAGATGAGCTTTGATGCTGACACAGCCCAGTCCCTCTTCAAACACTTCCTTGTGTTTCTCCAGAACCACTTCCAGCGGCTCTTGTTCCATCATGTTGACTCCAACACATCCTGGCACTGTCACCTTCAACGCCTGAATCCAGTCTCTTCCCATCAGGGCCCTCCTTCCAGTCATGTCGGCCACCACCAAGCACAGCTTCCTTCGCACTCCCTGCTCAGCGGAGACTTCCACATCTGCTTCACCGACCAGTGGAATCATGTGACCTGTGAAGGACTTCAGCTTCAGCTGTGATGGTCGGATGTCGAGACCAGGTACCATCATGTCCCGGCTCACAATTGACACTGGGGATCCTGTGTCAATCAGCATCTGCAGCTCACATCCATTGACCAGCACGGACACCTTGCTTCCCCTTTCCTGGAGGTCCTGCTTGTCACTGACTTCCCACAGGTTCAGGTGCATCTCTGTCTGTCCTGCTTCGACTGCATGAACTCTGCCGCCCTTTTGCTGTCTTGGCATCTTAGTCTTGCAGCATCGAGCAAAATGGCCCATACCACCACATTTTGCACACTTCTTCCCTCGTGCTGGGCACCGCGGACCACCAGCACTGTGTCCACGGAACTGACAGGCCGTGCAGGGCTTGTCCTCCTGTCCTCTGTTGTCCTTAATGTGAGTGGCTGACCTGTCTTCTGCATCAGATGCACATGCTGCTCTTCCTGGTGGCTCATGTTCTTCAACATGTTCACAGTATGACCCTCTGGCTGTGATGACATTTCTTGTGTCACACGTCTGGTTTCCTCCCACACTCTTGCCATGGTCAGAACTTGCTGCAGAGAAAGGTTGTCACCCTTCTCCAGCGCTTGATGAAGCAGCTTCTCTTGTAGGCTGGGCTTACATCCAGCGATAGCTCGGTCACGCACTTCACAATCCAATCCTGAGCCACTGAAGCCACATTTGCGTCCTTGAATCTTGAGACGGCTGACATACTGCTCAAACTTCTCATCCACCTTCATAGTCATCTTGTGGAACGTCATTCTCTCAGCAATCACATTTTTCTCTGGAGCTAAATAGCTTTTAAATCGTTGTACAGCCTCCTTGAAACAATCAGTCTCACCTGGCATCACCACGGGCTGCAGTGACTCAAAAATGCTTTGATAATCTGGCCCCATCATGTGCAGCAGGACAGCCTTCTTCCTTTCTGGGCTCGATATATCTGCTGCTATGAGATATATTTCGAGACTTCCGACCCACTTTTGAAAGTCATCACCAGCTACATATTCCTTAACACCCGGCAATCCAATTCCAGCCATGTTCTGCTCACTGTTCTTCTGTAATTCACTTTTGGCGCCTTGCCAGACCGCTCTCCGTCCCTCTCTTGTAAACAACTTTCACTGACCTTGGCCGCCAAACCACAAAACAGCTGACTGGTCAGCTGATTTCCTCTGACCGCTCTCCCCAGTCGACCCGAGATCAGCTGTTTCGCCTCACGAACAGCTGACTCGTCAGCTGATTCCCGATCACCAGCCGACCCGCAATCAGCTGTTTCGCCACGTCCTCACCACCGCCCTGTCCACATGGCACACCGCAAAAACTCAATTATTTCCCGTCGCCGGTATTTCTTCTCTTGTATGGCCGTCCCTGCATTCCACCAACAGGCACGTAAAATCCGTTTCTTTTTCTCGTCGCCACGTGCAGTGTCTTTGCCTGTTCGGGTCGGTAGTCTGTGCGCCCAGCAGAGCCGTCCGTTCAGCACACGGTGTATTACACAACTGCCAGCCCCCCGCTCGGAACTCGGGGTTGGCCGGCACACGCACAACCGTACGGCAACGCCACCGCTAGGTGTCGTGCCGTGCTGACACAGATGTCGCGCGAGTCGCCATCGCGCCACAACAAATATCCGGCCCTGTATAGCAGGATAAGCCATCAGAGGCGGGAGTGATCAATGGAGGGACGCGAAACACTAACGCCAAGGGGATGACAACTGCTGAGGAATAAAGAAACTACATGCAGGTACACTGGGAACACGTCATGCTGGAGTTGACGTGTTCCCAGCCCGTCCTGTACCATGCAGCCCGTTCCGGTGATCACTCCCGCAGGGCCGGATATTGTTGGGAGCTGTTTGGACACTGGCGTCAGCGGCTGTGGCGACTGACGGCCGAGCCGACGGCGTGCACAGATCAGCTGTCTGAGGTCAGGGCTGCGACACAGCTCAGCTATCTCGGGTCAGGACCGTGACCCCCTATGAAATGACCCAGAGAGGGATCTAACATCGGTGAGTCCCTGCTTAACCCTAACAATCCCTACTTTTTTCGCGCTATAAAAAATCACATGCGAGTTATAAAAAACACATCCCTATCAACCAGTCCCAAACAGTGTACCAAATTTGAGGGCAATCGGCGTGGCAGTTCAGGGTTCAAGATATATGAGCAACCCAAAATCGCTACTGCAGCAGAATAACGAACACTCTTGGCCCTTCACGTCGCACGTGTCACGACGCTCACCATGATACATCAGTTGTAGTCAATAACTCACCAAGATACATCAGTTGTAGTCAATAACGAGATGGAAGGGATAGGATGACGTGCAACAAAGAGTAACGCAGGTCAATCAGCCCAGCGGTTGCTGACTTACAAGCCTATTAAAAACGTTACAGGAATACGCTTCGCTAGCTCAAACGTAATAGAGTAGAATCATTACATATATGCAATTGCTACTATTTCCTGGTTTTCTTTATAGGCCAAGGCTTGGTAACTGATAACTCTGCTGCCCTGTAATGGGTCCGGCCCGCTGTGGCGAGTGAAGACACTCGCTCTGACTGACTGGACCGCCAGCCGAGACGCTGCTGACTCTGGTGGTGAATGGTGAGCGGAAGAGGAGAAAGTTTACGCCAAAGCTGAAGCAACTCTACATTGCTGTACAGCTAATACGCTTTTCACCTGGTGGCCAGTAGAGGAACTAACAGTTACTACAACTGACCGTCAGAAGCACCCAACACACACCGTGCCGCTCCCAGTAACATACCAGGATGTAGACCCCAGTCGGGCAGCGCTCCGGCGTCCGGCAGCCGCAGCTGGTCCAGCAGTGACAGCAGCCGGCCGGCGCTGCCCTCCGGCGCCGTCCGACAGGCGTTCACGGCCACCACCCTGACGGACAGACGTTACACGGTCAGCAGAGAGCCGACACTCGGTCAGCGGACAGTGGCGTTGGGTCACCGGATGGCAGAGCATCGCCGCAGCACACAGACCAGACAGGACTGTGCCGACAACGCAACCCCGTTGGAGTAACATGACCCTAATAAATGCACCGAAAATGCTCTGGTCTGTCTCCATTAATTATAATAATAAAAAAATGAAAGAACAACTGAGATGAGGGAAAGGAGTGAGGCGTCTGTTAGGGTCCCCGTGCAATACGCCCGGTGCGGTGACTGACCTCTGCGCCGCTAGCTGGAGAGCTGGTTAACCCGTCTGACGACCTTCTGTACCTCCTCGGCGGAGAGCGGGTGGCCGTTGGTGGCCCGCCGCAGCCCGTCCCGGTAGCCGGCCGCCCCATCCGGCGGCACGCCCTGGGGAGTCATAGCATAACACTCAGGCAGGTTCAGGTTTCAGTCCGACACACAGAACCGTCCGGCGACACGCCCTGGGGGCGACATATGGGCGCGCTCAGGGCTCAGGTACAGGTCTCGCGAGATTAAGCGGTAGGTTTTGCACTTTTACATTTCCGGTTATATCTCAGAAACTAATCGATCTACGATGAAGCCATTTTACACGATCATGGCCGGCTTGTTACCCAACAAGTCGATCGCATCTTCAACACTTAAAAGCTTAAGACGACGAAGATATAGCCTGAAGTACACTAAATTTTCTAGGTGCAAAACCTACCGCTAAAACCCGCGAGCCCTGTACCATGCACAAGGGCGCCGGGTGCAGTGTCTGTGTGTCCCTGACTGACCTGCAGCGGTGACGCTGTCACAGAAAGCACCTGTTCATTGCCCAATGGATCCAGCCCAGTTCCGGCCGGCCGAGTGCCCGCACGTACGCAGCCAGTGTTACGGTCTGTGTTCGATCTATGTTACGGTCTGTGTTCAATCTATTTTACGCCCTGTGTAACGACCTGCGTTACGGCTTGTGTTACGGTCTGTGTTACATACCCTGTTCTGGGCGGTCTCCACCTTGACCCTCTTAGCGTCCCAGAGTCGGTATTGGTAGACGTGCGCGTTCTCTGCCGAGACGTCCCGCAGGTGAACGAGCAGGTTCTGTAGGCCGACCAGCGTCTCAGCTGGCACCTGAGAAGGTCAGGAGAGGGTTGGGGAGGTCAGTGGTGTACTGGCGTCTGATATAGACCAGCGGACAGGGGGAGGGGAGAGGGAGAGGAGTCTGGTGGCGCAGAAGGACCGTTCCGCGCTTGAAAGTGGACATATCTGAGGACCGTTCCGCGCGCGCTGACACTGCCTCTAGAACCGTTCTGCGAGCAGTCAGACATGCAGACCGGATTGATGTTTTGAAACTTTGACATAATAAACTTTAATTAAATCGACACAGGTACTCTAACCGCATGTGTTTTTTATATCGCGGACAAAAAAGTGGGGATTGTTAGGGTTAAGCAGGGAGTCACCGATGTTAGATCCCTCTCTGGGTCCTTTCATAGGTCACGGTCCTGACCCGAGATAGCTGAGCTGTGTCGCAGCCCTGACCTCAGACAGCTGAGCTGTGCACGCCGTCGGCTCGGCCGTCGGTCGCCACAGCCGCTGACGCCAGTGTCCAAACAGCTCCAAACAATATCCGGCCCTGTATAGCAGGATAAGCCATCAGAGGCGGGAGTGATCAATGGAGGGACGCGAAACACTAACGCCAAGGGGATGACAACTGCTGAGGAATAAAGAAACTACATGAGATGATGTTTTTCGTACTCCAGCGTAGTACGAAAAACATCATCTCACGCTCTCAGTCTCAGCGGATAAAAACAACACCTAAGAAAGAAACTACATGCAGGTACACTGGGAACACGTCATGCTGGAGTTGACGTGTTCCCAGCCCGTCCTGTACCATGCAGCCCGCTCTGGTGATCACTCCCGCCTCTGATGGCTTATCCTGCTATACAGGGCCGGATATTGTTTGGAGCTATTTGGACACTGGCGTCAGCGGCTGTGGCGACTGACGGCCGAGCCGACGGCGTGCACAGCTCAGCTGTCTGAGGTCAGGGCTGCGACACAGCTCAGCTATCTCGGGTCAGGACCGTGACCCCCTATGAAAAGACCCAGAGAGGGATCTAACATCGGTGACTCCCTGCTTAACCCTAACAATCCCTACTTTTTTCTCCGCGCTATAAAAAACACATGCGAGTTATAAAAAAAAAAACACATCCCTATCAACCAGTCCCTATCAACCAGTTAATTAATTCGACACAGGTTCTCTAACCGCATGTGTTTTTTTATTCGCGGACAAAAAAGTGGGGATTGTTAGGGTTAAGCAGGGAGTCACCGATGTTAGATCCCTCTCTGGGTCCTTTCATAGGTCACGGTCCTGACCCGAGATAGCTGAGCTGTGTCGCAGCCCTGACCTCAGACAGCTGAGCTGTGCACGCCGTCGGCTCGGCCGTCAGGCGCCACAGCCGCTGACGCAAGTGTCCAAACAGCTCCAAACAATATCCGGCCCTGTATAGCAGGATAAGCCATCAGAGGCGGGAGTGATCAATTGAGAGACGCGAAACACTAACGCCAAGGGGATGACAACTGCTGAGGAATAAAGAAACTACATGCAGGTACACTGGGAACACGTCATGCTGGAGTTGACATGTTCCCCGCACTGGCACTTATACTGATAGACAAGCCCAGCCTTCTCTTTGATCCCTAATTTGTCCTTGGGTTTGACGAGCCTAGCACTAAGGTTCGCTGCAGGTCTCGTGCTGACCTTCGCGTAGGGTCGGAGGACGCGCGTGACCTGTTCACTCACCCCCTGGATGTAAGGGATGCTTACATAAACCCGTTTGTCCTCCTCCTGTTCCCTGCCTACCCGTTCAGAACCACCACCCTCTCCCATGCGTAGTCGTTCGCTATTTTTTACCCGCCTGTGGATACGGCGCACCATTCGCTTTGGGTAGTGGTTCCTCACCAGTGCCCGTTCTATCTTCCCTGTCTCGCGTTCCTCGTCCTCAGGTGTTGTCGTGAGTCGTGATTCCCGTGTGAAAAGTGTCTGTGGGACTGATGCCTTGTGCTGTGAGCTGTGGTGTGATTCATAGTGAAGGTATTTGTCCGTATGAGTTGCTTTCCTGAACACCTCGGTCTTCATGGTCCCCCCTCCCAGTCTATGTACCTTTACATCCAAAAAAGGTAAGGATCCCTCCTTTTCCTCCTCGAGCGTGAATTCAATCCTCTCGTGCTGAGCGTTGAGGTGGTCGAGTAGTTCACCTACCTGATCTTTCTTTAAGATCACGAACGTGTCATCTACGTAGCGTCTCCACAGTTTCACTGGGTGTGGAAACGACTGGAGTGCACTGGATTCGAACGATTCCATGAACAAGATGGCCACCACAACGCTCACTGGACTCCCCAAGGCCGTGCCCCACTTTTGCTTAAAGAACTTTCCGTTAACCCTAAAGTAAGTAGTACCCAAACAGAGCCGTAACAATTTTATGATATCCTCGACCTCCAGTGCTGTTTCCGCTCTTACCTTGCTTTCCTCATCCAAAAACTCTTCTTCGAGTCTCTGGCGTGCTACTTCACATGCTGCCTCTGTCGGTACCGATGTGAACAGCGCTTTGACGTCAAAAGAAACCATGGTCTCATCGTCACTGAGCGTAACATCTCGTTAACTCTCTTTGAAACTCGCCGTGTCCTTGACATGATGTTCAGACTTGCCTACCAGAGGAGATAATATGCTAGCTAAATGTTTGGACAGCTGGTACGTTACACTGCCTATGCTAGACACGATGGGACGTAGCGGAACGCCCTGCTTGTGCACCTTCGGTAGCCCATAAAGCAATGGCGGAGTCGGGTCCGACGGGTACAGTTTTAGATACGTTTTTCTGTCCAATTTGCCCTGTTGTTCTAAGTCCTTTAGCGCCCCCCTTACCTCTCGTGTGTACCTACCGGTTGGGTCCCTATCCAGTTCAGTGTACGTGTCGTGATCCCCTATTAGTGTTTCTAACCTACTTTGATACTGCTCACAGGTCATCACACATACAGATCTACCCTTATCTGCAGGTAAAATCATAATATCTTGCCTATCTTGTAGGTCACGTAACGCTTTCCACTCCCCCTTACTGAGATTTTTGCTTTGCGGGGGACGGAAGGAATTGAGAGCTTTGGTGACCTCGAATCTAAGCCTATTCGCTACATCCGGTGTTACATCGTCTGAACGGCACACACTTTCGACCGCCGAAACAAAATCCGCGACTGGAACGCTTGTCGGCGTCGGTACAAAATTGAGCCCTTTACGTAGCACACTGACCTCATCGTCACTTAGGCTTACCCCAGACAGATTGACCACCCACTTATCTCCATTGTCCTCCCCCTGTCCACCAGTCTCCTCCTGCTCACCGGTCTCCTGTCTGTCCTCCTGCTTACCAGTCTCCTGGCCACCGGTCTCCTGCTCACTGGTCGTGAGCAGGATACATACCTCGTGGTGGTATGTATTTTGGTAGGTGTTTGAGACGTTTGAGACGTATTGTCTTGTATTTTAATGCATTTTAAAAGCACGGCTGACGAAGGGAGCAGAAGCTTCCGAAAGCTACCGAATCAATATACGCATTACTGGTGTCGAAGAATTGGTTCCTAAATAAACAACTCTACATTGCTGTACAGCTAATACGCTTTTCACCTGGTGGCCAGTAGAGGAACTAACAGTTACTACAACTGACCGTCAGAAGCACCCAACACACACCGTGCCGCTCCCAGTAACATACCAGGATGTAGACCCCAGTCGGGCAGCGCTCCGGCGTCCGGTAGTCGCAGCTGGTCCAGCAGTGACAGCAGCCGGCCGGCGCTGCCCTCCGGCGCCGTCCGACAGGCGTTCACGGCCACCACCCTGACGGACAGACGTTACACGGTCAGCAAAGAGCCGACACTCGGTCAGCGGACAGTGGCGTTGGGTCACCGGATGGCAGAGCATCGCCGCAGCACACAGACCAGACAGGACTGTGCCGACAACGCAACCCCGTTGGAGTAACATGACCCTAATAAATGCACCGATAATGCTCTGGTCTATCTCCATTATTTATAATAATAAAAAAATGAAAGAACAACTGAGATGAGGGAAAGGAGTGAGGCGTCTGTTAGGGTCCCCGTGCAATACGCCCGGTGCGGTGACTGACCTCTGCGCCGCTAGCTGGAGAGCTGGTTCACCCGGCTGACGACCTTCTGTACCTCCTCGGCGGAGAGCGGGTGGCCGTTGGTGGTCCGCCGCAGCCCGTCCCGGTAGCCCGCCGCCCCATCCGGCGACACACCCTGCGGAGTCATAGCATAACACTCAGGCAGGTTCAGGTTTCAGTCCGACACACAGAACCGTCCGGCGACACGCCCTGGGGGCGACACATGGGCGCGCTCAGGGCTCAGGTACAGGTCTCGCGAGATTAAGCGGTAGGTTTTGCACTTTTACATTTCCGGTTATATCTCAGAAACTAATCCATCTACGATGAAGCCATTTTACACGATCATGGCCGGCTTGTTACCCAACAAGTCGATCGCATCTTCAACACTTAAAAGCTTAAGACGACGAAGATATAACCTAAAGTACACTAAATTTTCTAGGTGCAAAACCTAACGCTAAAACCCGCGAGCCCTGTACCATGCACAAGGGCGCCGGGTGCAGTGTCTGTGTGTCCCTGACTGACCTGCAGCGGTGACGCTGTCACAGAAAGCACCTGTTCATTGCCCAATGGATCCAGCCCAGTTCAGGAGGGAAGAGTGCCCGCACGTACGCAGCCAGTGTTACGGTCTGTGTTCGATCTATGTTACGGTCTGTGTTCAATCTATTTTACGCCCTGTGTAACGACCTGCGTTACGGCGTGTGTTACCGTCTGTGTTACATACCCTGTTCTGGGCGGTCTCCACCTTGACCCTCTTAGCGTCCCAGGGTCGGTACTGGTAGACGTGCGCGTTCTCTGCCGAGACGTCCCGCAGGTGAACGAGCAGGTTCTGTAGGCCGACCAGCGTCTCAGCTGGCACCTGAGAAGGTCAGGGGAGGGTAGGGGAGGTCAGTGGTGTACTGGTGTCTGACATAGACCAGCGGACAGGGGGAGGGGAGAGGGAGAGGAGTCTGGTGGCGCAGTAGGACCGTTCCGCGCTTGAAAGTGGACACATCTGAGGACCGTTCCGCGCGCGCTGACACTGCCTCTAGAACCGTTCTGCGAGCAGTCAGACATGCAGACCGGATTGATGTTTTGAAACTTTGACATAATAAACTTTAATTAATTCGACACAGGTACCTAACCGCATGTGTTTTTTTTATATCGCGACAAAAAAGTGGGGATTGTTAGGGTTAAGCAGGGAGTCACCGATGTTAGAATCCCTCTCTGGTCCTTTCATAGTCACGTCCTGACCCGAGATAGCTGAGCTGTGTCGCAGCCCGGACCTCAGACAGCTGGAGCTGTACACGCCGTCGGCTCGGCCGTCAGTCCGCCACAGCCGCTGAAGCCAATGTTCCAAACACTCCAAACAATATCCGGCCCTGTATAGCAGATAAGCCTCAAAGGCGGAGTGATCAATGGAGGTGACGCGAAACACTAACGCCAAGGGGATGACAACTGCTAGGAATAAAGAAACACATGCAGTACACTGGGAACACGTCATGCTGGAGTTGACGTGTTCCCACCCGTCCTGTACCATGCAGCCCGTTCCGGTTGATCACTCCTGCAGGGCCGGATATTGTTGGGAGCTGTTTGGACACTGGCGTCAGCGGCTGTGGCGACTGACGCCG
>NW_024883533.1:0-71734 GCF_019059575.1 Amphibalanus amphitrite | reverse complement strand
ATCACCGGCCCGAGGTGTGGGAGGCCGTCAACGAGTGTTTCGACGCCATGCCGCTGGCAGCAGTCATCGACAACAAGGTACGACGTGTCTAGAGTGTTTTGAGGTAGGCGGGAAATGTGAAAACCTCAGAGACCGGTGTGGGTGCCATTGGCGAGGGACTGTGCTTTGACTTTTGAGATTTTGTTTAGATTCTAGATCGATGCGTATGTTGTCGCAGTTGATGCGGCCGACGGCTTGGTAAAATGACCTCATCCCTTGGTGTGGATTCCGTTCTCAGATATTCTGCGTGCACGGCGGCATCCCTCCCCCAACCATCGACGGCGGGAAGATATCGGCCATCAACCGAATCCCGTGCCCGCTGCCGCGTCCCGAGACGCAGAGCCCGCTGGCCTGGGAGATCATGTGGAACGACCCCATCAGGTGAGGGCTGGCGCCGCGGACGAGAACGAGGAAGAAGAGGGTGCCTGTCTGCGATGAAGGGTCGTTGTAGAAGCCGTGGCGCGCAAGATTGTGCTGTACTGGCAGTGATGCTCACCGGAAGCGTCTGTAGTTCTCGGTGGTATTCTGTGTCATGCCCCCCGTGCGTCATCGGGGTGTAGCTCAGTGGTAGAGCGCTCGCTTCGCATGTGAGAGGCCCCGGGTTCAAACCCCGGCACCTCCAACTGTGTGTTTTCCGTTTGCCATGACCACTCGTCCGCTCGTCTTGCACTGATTCTCATAGTTCGTTGAAATCTGCTGCTTGTGGCTCACTTTTGGTGCGGTCATCTATTGAAATTAGCCCGTAAAACACTCATTACAACCCGCGCCCTGTCCCGGCAGTATGGGCGCGGTCAGCTCTGAGACCCTGGACGAGCTGCGGGAAAACGACGGCTTTATCGACAACTACCGTCGCGGCACCGCACACATGTTCAGCAGCGAGGGCCTCGACCGGTTCCTGGCCCGCAACGAGCTCTCACACGTGGTGCGAGCGCACGAGGTGCAGCAGGCCGGCTTTCAGGTGGGTGCACAGAGGGTGAGGGACAGATTGGGACAGAATATTTGGACAGATGCACGAGCTGGGACAGATTGTGCCTCAGAGTGCAGGTGGGTGTCATGGGGAGGGATGCTTAAGGTAAGGGACGTGTTTAATGTTGGCTTTGGTGCGCAGGTAGCGGCGGCAGGTGCCGATGGATGTTGTATTGACCTGGTAGCGGCTACCCACTTGTTCTCTGCGTGGCCAGCGCTGCGGTGGCTGCTGTGTAGTGCTCAGAGATTGTGGATGCAGAAGAGTGGAGCGTCAAGGATGCTGAGTGCAGGGAGCAGACCAGTGGTGCGTGGGGTCCGGTAGCTCTAAATTACTGCTAACGAGTCGGGTTCCGAGGAAGCCGATGCGTCGCTTGTAAGTAGCTCGCAGAAGCTTGTGACAACACAGAATTGAACCGGTTTGTGAGGTTCTCAAATCAGATTAATGATAATGAATGTCTTATTTTACCTTAGTTCTGTATGCGGCTGAATAGGGTGCAGGTCTCGCAGAAACAGGTCTCTCCACTTTCATATACTTACCATCCGAACGTACAGCCTTGCGCCTACTTTGCGAGCTGCGACCCACCTTACCCTTCACCAAACACCTTGACAGGTCGCTCCCTGCCTCAACCGAAAACCTGTGCCGAATTCCTCCAGCGATCCTCCCTGCGATTGTGGCCGCGCCGAGTCGGAAACCGGGCAGCCAAACAGCTCTGGACGCCTATCAGGCGGCCGATCGAACCGCTTCGCTATGCTCCAGAGGTAGCCGCACCGCCCACCGTCCGCCAAATCGGGAGGTTTTCACGCCAGCCGGCAGTGGACGCCAGGAGATCATACCCATTCGATGGAAATGAATGTGTTGGAGGTTTGATCTTGCCGGCGTTTTCCTGGTTTCGTGTAGTGGATATCAACAGCTAAGAGGCAACAGTGGAGTTTTGCGTGAGAGGATTTTGTGGGATCGTGTTGGTTTTCGCCCATGTAACCTTGGCAAGGTTGTTCGCTTCATCCCGCTCTGACCTCATCACCAAAGCTAAGTGTAGCTTGGAAGCCTAGGCATTCTTTCGTGCCTGAATGATGTAGCAATGTGGCATTGACTTCAAAACAGTCGCCATGTGATAGACGCTATAGTTCACTGCATCCCTAACAATACAGGACTCGATAATACAGAGTCTGGCCGTGCCTTATCACAAATCTACCTATCTGAGCCGAACGGAGCTGCACTTTGTCTTGCCTTAAACCTACGATCATTTATTAAAAAAAAAAATCACATAGCCTACCGCATGCCGACCGTCCGTATCCTGGGAGCACCCGACAGCACCACAATTACTAATTCGGCTGCCTCTACCGCTGACACAGCCCTCTGCCGTGCCATGTTTTATTGATTGGGGCGGTGCGGGTATATCGGCGACGATGTCGCCTGTCGGAGGCGGTACCGCTGCCGCCGTCTGCTGATAGTGACGTCAATGGAATGCTCGCTGAGTGCCGAGTGACCTCGCTTGGTGCCACCCGCTCATCGCTGAGTGCCACCCGACCTCTCCCCGCTGGAATTTCCACCGGCCGACCCCCTCCGTCGGGTGGCGGAGATTCTCCCGCCTTGGGATAGTCCGCTACCCTCCCCAGTAAGGCGCCGTGCCCCCCGTCTGTGTCGTCTCGCCGTGCGTCAGTGGCGGCGCCCGAAGGGAGTGGTCCGCCGGTGATGTCACGTGCTAAGCTGTTGGGGAATGTCGGAGCCGGCGACACGGCGAATGGCAAGGTCGTCGCCGGCCGCCGCCGGGCGCCGCCGGTGTTCGTTCAAACCGAGGCGGAAGGATGCGGGATTTTCCTCGTGGTGCCGGCCTGGGCCGGCCGTTCGGCTAAGCTCCCGGCTGTGGCGTGGATTTCTTTTCAGCAGCGTTCGTGTGGGCTTGGTGTGGTAGCTGGCGGACCTGCGATTTTTAGGGAGCCAGCGACTATAAAGTGATTTTTCGTCAGATTGTGGACGGTAGCCTTGAAGGACGTTGCAGCCGTTATAATCTGCATTTTAAACAATTCATGATTATTTAATTTCCCCACACAGGCATGTTTCGGCCGAGGTCTTTACCGAGTATCTGGTGTTCCTGGCCTTATTTTCTCCCGTTCCTTCATAATTTACTTGTCAGGGGCCGGCGTTTCTGCGTCGCCCGGAGACAAGACAGGAGGCCTGTATTGTAAAGGCGTGTGTTTGTTAATAGTTCCGTTCTTATATGTAGCTTGCAGTGTCTGTGTCTGCCTTACAGCCGACATTGCGACTTTGTCTGTCCCACAACTGACTGTGTGCTGTCCCCGTTCCTTATCTCACAGTGTCGTTGACCGTTCCACACTAACAGTACCCGTCCTTCAGCTCACATTTCACAGTGTGTCTGTGTCCTTCCCTTAGCTCGCAGTGTCTGTTCCGCGCCTCACACTATGTCTGTATCCGTTTCTCAGCTGCAGCAGAAGGGCCGCCTCCTGACTGTGTTCTCGTCGTCCCGCTACTGTGGCGGCTCGAACGAAGCCGCCTGTGTGCTGGCCGACTGCCACAAACTGCGTACTATCCGGCTGGACACCGCCTGAGAGCGCCGCGGGTCACTCGGGGTCACCGTCAAGGTCAGACGAGGTCAGAGGTCAGCTGAGGTCACAGGGTCATATAGAAGGTCAGCGCAGACTGTTTGACGATGGGGCAGGTTCGCCAAAGCTGTTGTTGGAGAGTGACAGTGAAGCGGGGCGAAGTGCGGACGCGTACCTGGTGACCCGGGAGGTCGCAGGTCAGCAGAGGTCAGTTGTGAAAGGTCAGAGGTCGGCTGGGTCGAGTGGCCAGCGCTGGCGGACAATGAGCTTGGCATGGCGTGATTTGGGACGTGACCAGAAAGAGGACCGGTTGCAGGAAATGTGAGGAAGGAAAGAGTAGGAGCTAATTCTGACCCGGCACATCCACGAGATGCACCCACGGATGCTAAAAGGTGAAGTTTTGCGGTGTTGCTCTCTAGCAGGTATGATTAATTTTGTGATATCCGCCGTGAAATAGTTAACTCGACTTAGGAGTGGGTTGGATTGTGATCATGTTGAATAGTTCGATAAATGAGATAGCAATATGAGAAGTTCAAGTTACAGAATTCACGGTTTTATGGCGGGAAGGTGGCGTCGCCGCTGAAAGTAAATTTTGTCGTTTTCTATTGAAAGATTCACATGGTGCCATGTCGAAACTTCCACAGGGGATCAGATGATTGTTGGTGAATGTTGGCCTTTAGGATATTCCGCTGCTCATTAACAAACCTGAAAAGGCCTTACTGTCAAACTTGTAATGCTGTATTTAATCGTAAATCGCCAAGAGCTTTAACATGGATCTTTCGATGATCGTGGGTCGACCGAGGCTTTGCTAAGCAGTCCTGAATGGGCTCATTGTTTTAGGGTGTTGTCCAAAGATCCGATGTACCCTAAACGCTCAGCCACCAATTCCTTCTAACAGGGTAAAGAAACTGCTGTGTTTAGTGCATCGGTATTCTGTGTCATATGTCTGTGAATGTAGAAATCTGCAGTTGCTGACCTGCTGGCCCGCATATCGCCTCTTTCACTCGCCAAAGAGTCGAATGAAGTTCATTATCACCGTGATATTTCTTGTAACCTTAACCACCTTAGCCATATTGATAGTTCGTGATGGTCTTCACTTGAGGCAGCGCATTTCAAACTCTGGGCGTGCCAGCTGCTGGTACGCTGTATGGATGCCTGGAAATTCAGCATTCAATAACAGCAGCAGCTACATCGGTTCATTGTGTAGTGAGAGTTGTCTGTGTGAATGATTTGCTGTCAGTTGGCTGCACTCGTGTATGAACGGTATGTTTTAATCCATAGTTGCATCATTGTTTTTTCCCAGCACACACTTTGTGCTTGTGTGGTGATGATAAATCGCCAGACCTGACGGAGTCAGTGATAAATATCGCCAGATTCGACAAAATATGTGGTAAATAATGTAAATATCTCCAGATCTGAGCTGACGTGAGCTCCGATTGTGTCTGTGGACCATACTGATATCCACTGATTGTGACTGGAACTGATTACGCTCATAAATGTTTTTTAACACCAGCTCACCGGGATACAAATTGTCCATGTTCAACTGACGAGCTTCAAACCAATGCGTGATTAAAACCTGTGTGTTCCACTATGCATTAGTTAGTGAAATAGTGTTGTATTGAAGTGGCACTTGCTGTTCACATCGCCACATCATAATATCACGTTTGCCCACCTAACGCGCCCTCACGGGTTCCTTCTGTTCACCCCAACCCGTGTGGTCTGTTCTTGTTCTGCTGTTCAGGTGTTCTCGGGGCGGCCTCTGAGCTGCGCGTGATCGGATCACGTGATCACCCCCCCCCCCTCCTTCATCCCCCCTCGTGTGGCTGTGACCGCATCGCGCGGCACCAAATACGGGTGCCAACACTAACTCTGACGTGCGATTGTTCGAGAATATACTCGGAGACATGCTTTGACATGGGTTTGTGACCATTGATGGGGGCCGGTCTTGTAAAAGATGTGATCTGAATAGTCACGAAGTTGTGATAGTGGGGCGATTCGTCGTGACTGCAACTCGACCGTGGGAATGTGTTCAAACGGACGCCAATCGCCGGCTGTGGGTGTGCTCACACACTGCCTAAGGAGGGCCCTACGCGATACCGTCCTCGCCCCAGCACAGGCCCCCTTTCCTGACCTCCGACCACCCGACCCGACACGACCCGATACGACCCTGCCCGCTTGACCTCCTTCATCTAGTTTTGGCTGATCATAGAACATTTATAACTTCTAAGCATGAATATCTAGGTAAATAGCTATATGTATCAAATAAAGTCGAGTTGACATCTTATTATGTTTCGACTTAATCATTCATACATGCTACCATTCTCTTCCTCAGTCAATTCGTACTTCATTCACCTTTTGTGGCACAAATCAAAGGTGCGATCGTGCTTAGTTCACATTCAATTGAATCCAGTCCGGGTGCCGTTGGTAGGCGTCCACCGCAAGAATGTCGGGCGGTTGCATCCCGTGACTTCTGGCACTTACATAATGATCTAATCTGGATGGCTGCTCTTTGGCCGTGCCATACCGGCCGACTCCCGGCTGAGACACGTGGCTAGTCCGTCTGCAGTAAGGTCGAACACCCTGGCCACAGGTGCGAGAAACTCGCCCTTGTTGGTGGTCGGAATCCCAAGTCCCTGTGGTTGGTTTCGGTAAGCTCCTGAGACAGCTCTGCAGGCTCTTCGGTTGAGTGGAGATACACAGGAAACAGGATTATGTTATTGAGAGTGCTTTGATATGACCGAAACGATATCTGCAAGGAACACAATGCACAAATACCCCTTACAAGTTACATGCACAACGATTTGTACCTTAAAGGTAGTGTGCCACCTTTGAAAGATTTCCCATTTTTTTTTCCTAGGATAAGAAGCTTCTGTTTTTACCTAATATCGCAAAAAAAATCAAAAATGGGCCTGGAATAGTGCCTTTTTCGCCTAAAAGTTTTTCGGTTTTTAGATATGTATAACAACTGTAGTGGGCTCACCTGCAAACAGGCGTCGGGCAACAATCGCGAATGCGGCGCACTTGTGACAATAAGCAAAGGTCATTATAGTGTTACGAGCATATTTACGTCTGGACAACGAGTTGCGGGGAAAATGCTGATTTTGTTGCAGTTTTAGGAGCCGGTGATTAGGCTGGATTTTTGGGTTACTTTTTCGTTCCGATTCATGTATTTCATAGTGTTTGGCTTTTGAATATTTTAGTTCTTTCAGATAAATATTACTTGCCTTACAACGTTTGTAAAAACGTTTCATTTTTTTATAAGCCGACGTTCAGAGTCCTAAAAATACATCAGCACTACAATCATTGTAAACAAACAAATGGAGCACCACTTGGCTCTGTTCCAAGGCCATTTTTAGTTTATCTGGTGGTTTTCTTACTCTTGTACGTCGTTTTGTTGGATGTTTTGAATCCCTTAAGATTGACTTATATCTATATAAGAAGCATGTTGACTGAAAACAATCTGAAGTATCCAGGAGGCTGACAGAGGTCCTGACTCCTGAGGCGCACCTCCTGAGCAATATCAATATTGATATCAAGTCAAAGTTGAACAGGTTATGAAATTTTGGTTGATAAACGAAAGTTGATCGGGCTCATATATCAGCAAGAAAAAGTTAAATTAAAAGAGCTTATTGGCCAAAAACAAGCTATAATATTGCAGACCTTGGAGCAATACTGAAGAGCACGCTGAGCAGGATCATGCCAGAAAATGTTGACTGATGAGCGCATATTCATGTATTGGTATGAATATTGAATGATAACTTACAACAGCAAGATAAATTAGTGCTAACTATCAAGTTAGAAATCTAGAATGAATGGACTTGGGCAGTTTTACTATGCAGTATGCTTAGATGCTATGCAGATTGTATAATGTGCATCAGGTACTCTGGCTGGCAAATGAAACATGCGATCATTCCATTGCTACTGGAGGAGAAAGCTTGGATCACTAAATCCACTTTATGTTGATTTTGATGTTAATCATCACTGTATTTCTTGAAAAAGGATTGTAGTAAAATTGTCAATGTGACAATCCATGCAACGATGTGATCATATAATGTGTTCATACTTCATAGTCATTCGTGATAGTGATTATTGGTCCAATATACAATGGCAAAGCTCTCAGCCTCAGCGTTTCTTCCTGTGGATGGCAAGTACTGACTCAGAGCTTAGAAGTATTAGTTTTCATCACAGGGTTGGGATAAAAAGTACTGATGGTAATCTTCCACCAAGGAACTCTACTTTGACATGGTATGAGATGTAGGCACAAGTAGGTAGGTGCTTAGTTCCTATAGTCAGTAGTTGTGTATGTTTAGTCAGGTTAGCTTAGATTAGATTGTTAGTTTTTTTTTTTAATTTGCCAAGTGTCCATAAAAATGTGACCTGAGCAATGAGCATACCTGACTAACCTGACAGCTGACCTAACCTCAATCATCACGTACATATTTGCAGCCTACCCAAGACCTGCATAGCAGTAGCACCCAGTTATAGATAGGTACTCAGTACTCACCCTAACTCAATCTTACCTGCTAACCTTCAACTTGCCAAAAGTTAGCTCACATTGCCAAGCTGCATCCAGGGAAACAGTCAACTGAGGAATTGGCTCATTGGGTGGCTAGTGTGAGTCTGTGCATTTAAAGTGTTTCTTCTCTGAAGCTGCTCAGCACTGCTGTATGTCATGTTAGATGCTCAGAAAATGTGGAAATGATTACTAAGCTACTTAAGTGCTTTGTTAATGCTCGAGACATGAACAAGTACAGATCCTGCAGGGTACAGCTATGAGTTAGGTGCTAGGTGAGTATGTTATGTGAATGTGCTGTTCCCTGTTTGACGATAGTAAGTATACAAACAAGCACAGTGTCAGTTATATTCAATCTCCACATAAACATACAACAAAAATGGCCATATAGCCTAACTCCAAAGTCCGAACACACCACAGATAACTTAAGCCTTTGCAGGCACAAAAATGTTTTGATTAACAGGACAGGTATACAATATATCCTCTGCCCTTGGGGATCTTGCTGCTAAGTTGAGGTACGATGACTGAACTTCAGGATTGATCAACCTTTTCTTAGCCACTGCTTATATACAAGAAAGACCAAATGCTTGTTTGTTTTGATTTACAGGACATGTATACAATATTATATCCTCTGTCCTTGGGATCTTGCTGCTAAGTTGAGGTACGATGACTGAACTTCAGGATTGATCAACCTTTTCTTAGCCACTGCTTATGTACGAGAAAGACCAAATGCTTGTTTGTAAACTGCGTTGAAAATTTAATGATCCACCTTCAATACTGACATGAAGGCACAAATGAAATAGTGAACAATATTGATATTGATATACACTGACGCTTTTCGCTTCATATTTTGTAACAAACGCGCTAAAACTGCAATATGACAGCACTATATGCTTCTTGACAAAATAAGAAAGTAGTAAAAAATTAGCCCTGATGGCATTCATTCTTGGTGGAAACGTAATTACAAAATGTTTTGTAGTAATTATTAAATTCCGGCCGAAAACAGTGCACGGTTTAAAAAGAATCATTCCAATGACGGTCCATTCTTGCGGTCCTGAAATCGCCACTATTTCCGGCCTCTCCAACGCAACTCGTTGTCCAGACGTAAATATGCGTTACGACCATACGACGTACGGGAATGAGTTATCAGCTGTCTAATCGTAGACAACACAATGTCGAGCCTTAAACTGTAAGCCCGTATTGTATTGTTTCTTTTATTTGGCTGTCGAACATTATTTATGGTTTGAAATATGATTTTATGTAAAATAATTGATATGAAAAAGCCGTCTTATAGTTATGACCCCATTTCACCACACGCAAGTGGCAGAAATGACAATGATCAGCTGACGCATTTTTCTTGGCCGAAGTCAGAGCGCGCGGCCCGACGCACCACGCGTATTTGGAAATTCCGACCTCGACATGTAACGGAAGTTGGCACAGATTCAGCACAGATTCAGCACAGCACAGATTCGGTAGGGGGAAAAAAGGCCCGGGTAGAGGGAAACCTTTATGACCCGTTTTCCCCTAGAAATGACGTCACAAACAGGTAAAAATGGGTATCAATCGAAAGCTCTCGTTTACCCAGACACAGTCCTGCAGGAAAATTCCACTTTTTTCCCATAGGAAAGTTTTTACGGGAAAATCAAAATTTTGGGTCAATGGGGGGTCCCCCCCGATTTCGTTCAAAATCGGCACACAGGTGCCCCACCACCAGCCGAGAAACTTTCCCCAAAACGGTCCCCGTTGCATTGACGTTTAAGGCCCTTAAAGCCCCGTAAACTCGTAAAAATCCGTAAATTCGCCCTTGTACGGCCAAAAACGGGGCGCTAGGGTAAAAATGGGTATCAATCGAAAGCTCTCGTTTACCCAGACACAGTCCTGCAGGAAAAGTCCACTTTTTCCCCATAGGAAAGTTTTTACGGGAAAATCAAAATTTCGGGTCAATGGGGGTCCCCCCGATTTCGTTCAAAATCGGCACACAGGTGCCCCACCACCAGCCGAGAAACTTTCCCCAAAACGGTCCCCGTTGCATTGACGTTTAAGGCCCGTAAAGCCCCCTAGACTCGTAAAATATCCGTAAAATCGCCTTTGTACGGACAAAAAAGTGGTGCTATGGTAAAAATGGGTATCAATCGAAAGCTCTCGTTTACCCAGACACAGTCCTGCAGGAAAATTCCACTTTTTCCCCATAGGAAAGTTTTTACGGGAAAATCAAAATTTTGGGTCAATGGGGGGTCCCCCCCCGATTTCGTTCAAAATCGGCACACAGGTGCCCCACCACCAGCCGAGAAACTTTCCCCAAAACGGTCCCCGTTGCATTGACGTTTAAGGCCCTTAAAGCCCCGTAAACTCGTAAAAAATCCGTAAATTCGCCCTTGTACGGCCAAAAACGGGACGCTAGGGTAAAAATGGGTATCAATCGAAAGCTCTCGTTTACCCAGATACAGTCCTGCAGGAAAATTCCACTTTTTCCCCATAGGAAAGTTTTTACGGGAAAATCAAAATTTTGGGTCAATGGGGGGTCCCCCCCGATTTCGTTCAAAATCGGCACACAGGTGCCCCACCACCAGCCGAGAAACTTTCCCCAAAACGGTCCCCGTTGCATTGACGTTTAAGGCCCTTAAAGCCCCGTAAACTCGTAAAAAATCCGTAAATTCGCCCTTGTACGGCCAAAAACGGGGCGCTAGGGTAAAAATGGGTATCAATCGAAAGCTCTCCGTTTACCCAGACACAGTCCTGCAGGAAAAGTCCACTTTTTTCCCATAGGAAAGTTTTTACGGGAAAATCAAAATTTCGGGTCAATGGGGGGTCCCCCCCGATTTCGTTCAAAATCGGCACACAGGTGCCCCACCACCAGCCGAGAAACTTTCCCAAAACGGTCCCCGTTGCATTGACGTTTAAGGCCCGTAAAGCCCCCTAGACTCGTAAAATATCCGTAAAATCGCCTTTGTACGGACAAAAAAGTGGTGCTATGGTAAAAATGGGTATCAATCGAAAGCTCTCGTTTACCCAGATACAGTCCTGCAGGAAAATTCCACTTTTTTCCCCATAGGAAAGTTTTTACGGGAAAATCAAAATTTTGGGTCAATGGGGGGTCCCCCCCGATTTCGTTCAAAATCGGCACACAGGTGCCCCACCACCAGCCGAGAAACTTTCCCCAAAACGGTCCCCGTTGCATTGACGTTTAAGGCCCTTAAAGCCCCGTAAACTCGTAAAAAATCCGTAAATTCGCCCTTGTACGGCCAAAAACGGGGCGCTAGGGTAAAAATGGGTATCAATCGAAAGCTCTCGTTTACCCAGACACAGTCCTGCAGGAAAATTCCACTTTTTCCCATAGGAAAGTTTTTACGGGAAAATCAAAATTTCGGGTCAATGGGGGGTCCCCCCCGATTTCGTTCAAAATCGGCACACAGGTGCCCCACCACCAGCCGAGAAACTTTCCCCAAAACGGTCCCCGTTGCATTGACGTTTAAGGCCCTTAAAGCCCCGTAAACTCGTAAAAAATCCGTAAATTCGCCCTTGTACGGCCAAAAACGGGGCGCTAGGGTAAAAATGGGTATCAATCGAAAGCTCTCGTTTACCCAGACACAGTCCTGCAGGAAAATTCCACTTTTTCCCCATAGGAAAGTTTTTACGGGAAAATCAAAATTTTGGGTCAATGGGGGTCCCCCCCCGATTTCGTTCAAAATCGGCACACAGGTGCCCCACCACCAGCCGAGAAACTTTCCCCAAAACGGTCCCCGTTGCATTGACGTTTAAGGCCCGTAAAGCCCCCTAGACTCGTAAAATATCCGTAAAATCGCCTTTGTACGGACAAAAAAGTGGTGCTATGGTAAAAATGGGTATCAATCGAAAGCTCTCGTTTACCCAGACACAGTCCTGCAGGAAAATTCCACTTTTTTCCCATAGGAAAGTTTTTACGGGAAAATCAAAATTTTGGGTCAATGGGGGGTCCCCCCCGATTTCGTTCAAAATCGGCACACAGGTGCCCCACCACCAGCCGAGAAACTTTCCCCAAAACGGTCCCCGTTGCATTGACGTTTAAGGCCCTTAAAGCCCCGTAAACTCGTAAAAAATCCGTAAATTCGCCCTTGTACGGCCAAAAACGGGGCGCTAGGGTAAAAATGGGTATCAATCGAAAGCTCTCGTTTACCCAGACACAGTCCTGCAGGAAAATTCCACTTTTTCCCCATAGGAAAGTTTTTACGGGAAAATCAAAATTTCGGGTCAATGGGGGGTCCCCCCCGATTTCGTTCAAAATCGGCACACAGGTGCCCCACCACCAGCCGAGAAACTTTCCCCAAAACGGTCCCCGTTGCATTGACGTTTAAGGCCCTTAAAGCCCCGTAAACTCGTAAAAAATCCGTAAATTCGCCCTTGTACGGCCAAAAACGGGGCGCTAGGGTAAAAATGGGTATCAATCGAAAGCTCTCGTTTACCCAGACACAGTCCTGCAGGAAAATTCCACTTTTTTCCCATAGGAAAGTTTTTACGGGAAAATCAAAATTTGGGTCAATGGGGGGTCCCCCCCGATTTCGTTCAAAATCGGCACACAGGTGCCCCACCACCAGCCGAGAAACTTTCCCCAAAACGGTCCCCGTTGCATTGACGTTTAAGGCCCGTAAAGCCCCCTAGACTCGTAAAATATCCGTAAAATCGCCTTTGTACGGACAAAAAAGTGGTGCTATGGTAAAAATGGGTATCAATCGAAAGCTCTCGTTTACCCAGACACAGTCCTGCAGGAAAATTCCACTTTTTTCCCATAGGAAAGTTTTTACGGGAAAATCAAAATTTTGGGTCAATGGGGGGTCCCCCCGATTTCGTTCAAAATCGGCACACAGGTGCCCCACCACCAGCCGAGAAACTTTCCCCAAAACGGTCCCCGTTGCATTGACGTTTAAGGCCCGTAAAGCCCCCTAGACTCGTAAAATATCCGTAAAATCGCCTTTGTACGGACAAAAAAAGTGGTGCTATGGTAAAAATGGGTATCAATCGAAAGCTCTCGTTTACCCAGACACAGTCCTGCAGGAAAATTCCACTTTTTCCCATAGGAAAGTTTTTACGGGAAAATCAAAATTTTGGGTCAATGGGGGGTCCCCCCCGATTTCGTTCAAAATCGGCACACAGGTGCCCCACCACCAGCCGAGAAACTTTCCCCAAAACGGTCCCCGTTGCATTGACGTTTAAGGCCCTTAAAGCCCAGTAACTCGTAAAAAATCCGTAAATTCGCCCTTGTACGGCCAAAAACGGGGCGCTAGGGTAAAAATGGGTATCAATCGAAAGCTCTCGTTTACCCAGACACAGTCCTGCAGGAAAATTCCACTTTTTCCCCATAGGAAAGTTTTTACGGGAAAATCAAAATTTCGGGTCAATGGGGGGTCCCCCCCGATTTCGTTCAAAATCGGCACACAGGTGCCCCACCACCAGCCGAGAAACTTTCCCCAAAACGGTCCCCGTTGCATTGACGTTTAAGGCCCGTAAAGCCCCTAGACTCGTAAAATATCCGTAAAATCGCCTTTGTACGGACAAAAAAGTGGTGCTATGGTAAAAATGGGTATCAATCGAAAGCTCTCGTTTACCCAGACACAGTCCTGCAGGAAAATTCCACTCTTTTCCCCATAGGAAAGTTTTTACGGGAAAATCAAAATTTTGGGTCAATGGGGGGTCCCCCCCGATTTCGTTCAAAATCGGCACACAGGTGCCCCACCACCAGCCGAGAAACTTTCCCCAAAACGGTCCCCGTTGCATTGACGTTTAAGGCCCTTAAAGCCCCATAACTCGTAAAAAATCCGTAAATTCGCCCTTGTACGGCCAAAAACGGGGCGCTAGGGTAAAAATGGGTATCAATCGAAAGCTCTCGTTTACCCAGACACAGTCCTGCAGGAAAATTCCACTTTTTCCCCATAGGAAAGTTTTTACGGGAAAATCAAAATTTCGGGTCAATGGGGGGTCCCCCCCGATTTCGTTCAAAATCGGCACACAGGTGCCCCACCACCAGCCGAGAAACTTTCCCCAAAACGGTCCCCGTTGCATTGACGTTTAAGGCCCGTAAAGCCCCCTAGACTCGTAAAATATCCGTAAAATCGCCTTTGTACGGACAAAAAAGTGGTGCTATGGTAAAAATGGGTATCAATCGAAAGCTCTCGTTTACCCAGACACAGTCCTGCAGGAAAATTCCACTTTTTTCCCATAGGAAAGTTTTTACGGGAAAATCAAAATTTTGGGTCAATGGGGGGTCCCCCCCGATTTCGTTCAAAATCGGCACACAGGTGCCCCACCACCAGCCGAGAAACTTTCCCCAAAACGGTCCCCGTTGCATTGACGTTTAAGGCCCTTAAAGCCCCGTAAACTCGTAAAAACTCCGTAAATTCGCCCTTGTACGGCCAAAAACGGGGCGTTAGGGTAAAAATGGGTATCAATCGAAAGCTCTCGTTTACCCAGACACAGTCCTGCAGGAAAATTCCAATTTTTCCCCATAGGAAAGTTTTTACGGGAAAATCAAAATTTCGGGTTAATGGGGGTCCCCCCGATTTCGTTCAAAATCGGCACACAGGTGCCCCACCACCAGCCGAGAAACTTTCCCCAAAACGGTCCCCGTTGCATTGACGTTTAAGGCCCGTAAAGCCCCCTAGACTCGTAAAATATCCGTAAAATCGCCTTTGTACGGACAAAAAAGTGGTGCTATGGTAAAAATGGGTATCAATCGAAAGCTCTCGTTTACCCAGACACAGTCCTGCAGGAAAATTCCACTTTTTTCCCATAGGAAAGTTTTTACGGGAAAATCAAAATTTTGGGTCAATGGGGGGTCCCCCCGATTTCGTTCAAAATCGGCACACAGGTGCCCCACCACCAGCCGAGAAACTTTCCCCAAAACGGTCCCCGTTGCATTGACGTTTAAGGCCCTTAAAGCCCCGTAAACTCGTAAAAAATCCGTAAATTCGCCCTTGTACGGCCAAAAACGGGGCGCTAGGGTAAAAAAGGGTATCAATCGAAAGCTCTCGTTTACCCAGACACAGTCCTGCAGGAAAATTCCACTTTTTCCCCATAGGAAAGTTTTTACGGGAAAATCAAAATTTTGGGTCAATGGGGGATCCCCCCCGATTTCGTTCAAAATCGGCACACAGGTGCCCCACCACCAGCCGAGAAACTTTCCCCAAAACGGTCCCCGTTGCATTGACGTTTAAGGCCCGTAAAGCCCCCTAGACTCGTAAAATATCCGTAAAATCGCCTTTGTACGGACAAAAAAGTGGTGCTATGGTAAAAATGGGTATCAATCGAAAGCTCTCGTTTACCCAGACACAGTCCTGCAGGAAAATTCCACTTTTTTCCCATAGGAAAGTTTTTACGGGAAAATCAAAATTTTGGGTCAATGGGGGGTCCCCCCCGATTTCGTTCAAAATCGGCACACAGGTGCCCCACCACCAGCCGAGAAACTTTCCCCAAAACGGTCCCCGTTGCATTGACGTTTAAGGCCCTTAAAGCCCCGTAAACTCGTAAAAAATCCGTAAATTCGCCCTTGTACGGCCAAAAACAGGGCGCTAGGGTAAAAATGGGTATCAATCGAAAGCTCTCGTTTACCCAGACATAGTCCTGCAGGAAAATTCCACTTTTTCCCCATAGGAAAGTTTTTACGGGAAAATCAAAATTTCGGGTCAATGGGGGGTCCCCCCCGATTTCGTTCAAAATCGGCACACAGGTGCCCCACCACCAGCCGAGAAACTTTCCCCAAAACGGTCCCCGTTGCATTGACGTTTAAGGCCCTTAAAGCCCCGTAAACTCGTAAAAAATCCGTAAATTTCGCCCTTGTACGGCCAAAAACGGGGCGCTAGGGTAAAAAGGGTATCAATCGAAAGCTCTCGTTTACCCAGACACAGTCCTGCAGGAAAATTCCACTTTTTCCCCATAGGAAAGTTTTTACGGGAAAATCAAAATTTTGGGTCAATGGGGGATCCCCCCCGATTTCGTTCAAAATCGGCACACAGGTGCCCCACCACCAGCCGAGAAACTTTCCCCAAAACGGTCCCCGTTGCATTGACGTTTAAGGCCCGTAAAGCCCCCTAGACTCGAAAAATATCCGTAAAATCGCCTTTGTACGGACAAAAAAGTGGTGCTATGGTAAAAATGGGTATCAATCGAAAGCTCTCGTTTACCCAGACACAGTCCTGCAGGAAAATTCCACTTTTTTCCCATAGGAAAGTTTTTACGGGAAAATCAAAATTTTGGGTCAATGGGGGGTCCCCCCCCGATTTCGTTCAAAATCGGCACACAGGTGCCCCACCACCAGCCGAGAAACTTTCCCCAAAACGGTCCCCGTTGCATTGACGTTTAAGGCCCTTAAAGCCCCGTAAACTCGTAAAAAATCCGTAAATTCGCCCTTGTACGGCCAAAAACAGGGCGCTAGGGTAAAAATGGGTATCAATCGAAAGCTCTCGTTTACCCAGACATAGTCCTGCAGGAAAATTCCACTTTTCCCCCATAGGAAAGTTTTTACGGGAAAATCAAAATTTCGGGTCAATGGGGGGTCCCCCCCGATTTCGTTCAAAATCGGCACACAGGTGCCCCACCACCAGCCGAAAAACTTTCCCCAAAACGGTCCCCGTTGCATTGACGTTTAAGGCCCTTAAAGCCCCGTAAACTCGTAAAAAATCCGTAAATTCGCCCTTGTACGGCCAAAAACGGGGCGCTAGGGTAAAAAAGGGTATCAATCGAAAGCTCTCGTTTACCCAGACACAGTCCTGCAGGAAAATTCCACTTTTTCCCCATAGGAAAGTTTTTACGGGAAAATCAAAATTTTGGGTCAATGGGGGATCCCCCCCCCGATTTCGTTCAAAATCGGCACACAGGTGCCCCACCACCAGCCGAGAAACTTTCCCCAAAACGGTCCCCGTTGCATTGACGTTTAAGGCCCGTAAAGCCCCCTAGACTCGTAAAATATCCGTAAAATCGCCTTTGTACGGACAAAAAAGTGGTGCTATGGTAAAAATGGGTATCAATCGAAAGCTCTCGTTTACCCAGACACATTCCTGCAGGAAAATTCCACTTTTTTCCCATAGGAAAGTTTTTACGGGAAAATCAAAATTTTGGGTCAATGGGGGGTCCCCCCCGATTTCGTTCAAAATCGGCACACAGGTGCCCCACCACCAGCCGAGAAACTTTCCCCAAAACGGTCCCCGTTGCATTGACGTTTAAGGCCCTTAAAGCCCCGTAAACTCGTAAAAAATCCGTAAATTCGCCCTTGTACGGCCAAAAACGGGGCGCTAGGGTAAAAATGAGTATCAATCGAAAGCTCTCGTTTACCCAGACACAGTCCTGCAGGAAAATTTCACTTTTTTCCCATAGGAAAGTTTTTATTTTCCCGTAAAAACTTTCCTATGGGGAAAAAGTGAAATTTTCCTGCAGGACTGTGTCTGGGTAAACGAGAGCTTTCGATTGATACCCATTTTTACCCTAGCGCCCCGTTTTTGGCCGTAAAAGGGCGAATTTACGGATTTTTTACGAGTTTACGGGGCTTTAAGGGCCTTAAACGTCAATGCAACGGGGACCGTTTTGGGGAAAGTTTCTCGGCTGGTGGTGGGGCACCTGTGTGCCGATTTTGAACGAAATCGTGGTGGACCCCCCATTGACTCGAAATTTTGATTTTCCCGTAAAAACTTTCCTATGGGGAAAAAGTGGAATTTTCCTGCAGGACTATGTCTGGGTAAACGAGAGCTTTCGATTGATACCCATTTTTACCCTAGCGCCCTGTTTTTGGCCGTACAAGGGCGAATTTACGGATTTTTTTACGAGTTTACGGGGCTTTAAGGGCCTTAAACGTCAATGCAACGGGGACCGTTTTGGGGAAAGTTTCTCGGCTGGTGGTGGGGCACCTGTGTGCCGATTTTGAACGAAATCGGGGGGGACCCCCCATTGACCCAAAATTTTGATTTTCCCGTAAAAACTTTCCTATGGGAAAAAAGTGGAATTTTCCTGCAGGACTGTGTCTGGGTAAACGGGAGCTTTCGATTGATACCCATTTTTACCATAGCACCACTTTTTTGTCCGTACAAAGGCGATTTTACGGATATTTTACGAGTCTAGGGGGCTTTACGGGCCTTAAACGTCAATGCAACGGGGACCGTTTTGGGGAAAGTTTCTCGGCTGGTGGTGGGGCACCTGTGTGCCGATTTTGAACGAAATCGGGGGGGACCCCCCATTGACCCGAAATTTTGATTTTCCCGTAAAAACTTTCCTATGGGGAAAAAGTGGAATTTTCCTGCAGGACTGTGTCTGGGTAAACGAGAGCTTTCGGTTGATACCCATTTTTACCCTAGCGCCCCGTTTTTGGCCGTACAAGGGCGAATTTACGGATTTTTTACGAGTTTACGGGGCTTTAAGGGCCTTAAACGTCAATGCAACGGGGACCGTTTTGGGGAAAGTTTCTCGGCTGGTGGTGGGGCACCTGTGTGCCGATTTTGAACGAAATCGGGGGGGACCCCCCATTGACCCGAAATTTTGATTTTCCCGTAAAAACTTTCCTATGGGGAAAAAGTGGAATTTTCCTGCAGGACTATGTCTGGGTAAACGAGAGCTTTCGATTGATACCCATTTTTACCCTAGTTTTTGGCCGTACAAGGGCGAATTTACGGATTTTTTACGAGTTTACGGGGCTTTAAGGGCCTTAAACGTCAATGCAACGGGGACCGTTTTGGGAAAAGTTTCTCGGCTGGTGGTGGGGCACCTGTGTGCCGATTTTGAACGAAATCGGGGGGGACCCCCCATTGACCCAAAATTTTGATTTTCCCGTAAAACTTTCCTATGGGAAAAAAGTGGAATTTTCCTGCAGGACTGTGTCTGGGTAAACGAGAGCTTTCGATTGATACCCATTTTTACCATAGCACAACTTTTTTGTCCGTACAAAGGCGATTTTACGGATATTTTACGAGTCTAGGGGGCTTTACGGGCCTTAAACGTGAATGCAACGGGGACCGTTTTGGGGAAAGTTTCTCGGCTGGTGGTGGGGCACCTGTGTGCCGATTTTGAACGAAATCGGGGGGGCCCCCCCATTGACCCGAAATTTTGATTTTCCCGTAAAAACTTTCCTATGGGGAAAAAGTGGAATTTTCCTGCAGGACTGTGTCTGGGTAAACGAGAGCTTTCGATTGATACCCATTTTTACCCTAGCGCCCCGTTTTTGGCCGTACAAGGGCGAATTTACGGATTTTTTACGAGTTTACGGGGCTTTAAGGGCCTTAAACGTCAATGCAACGGGGACCGTTTTGGGGAAAGTTTCTCGGCTGGTGGTGGGGCACCTGTGTGCCGATTTTGAACGAAATCGGGGGGGACCCCCCATTGACCCAAAATTTTGATTTTCCCGTAAAAACTTTCCTATGGGAAAAAAGTGGAATTTTCCTGCAGGACTGTGTCTGGGTAAACGAGAGCTTTCGATTGATACCCATTTTTACCATAGCACCACTTTTTTGTCCGTACAAAGGCGATTTTACGGATATTTTACGAGTCTAGGGGCTTTACGGGCCTTAAACGTCAATGCAACGGGGACCGTTTTGGGGAAAGTTTCTCGGCTGGTGGTGGGGCACCTGTGTGCCGATTTTGAACGAAATCGGGGGGGACCCCCCATTGACCCGAAATTTTGATTTTCCCGTAAAAACTTTCCTATGGGGAAAAAGTGGAATTTTCCTGCAGGACTGTGTCTGGGTAACGAGAGCTTTCGATTGATACCCATTTTTACCCTAGCGCCCCGTTTTTGGCCGTACAAGGGCGAATTTACGGATTTTTTACGAGTTTACGGGGCTTTAAGGGCCTTAAACGTCAATGCAACGGGGACCGTTTTGGGGAAAGTTTCTCGGCTGGTGGTGGGGCACCTGTGTGCCGATTTTGAACGAAATCGGGGGGACCCCCCATTGACCCGAAATTTTGATTTTCCCGTAAAAACTTTCCTATGGGGAAAAAGTGGAATTTTCCTGCAGGACTGTGTCTGGGTAAACGAGAGCTTTCGATTGATACCCATTTTTACCCTAGCGCCCCGTTTTTGGCCGTACAAGGGCGAATTTACGGATTTTTTACGAGTTTACGGGGCTTTAAGGGCCTTAAACGTCAATGCAACGGGGACCGTTTTGGGGAAAGTTTCTCGGCTGGTGGTGGGGCACCTGTGTGCCGATTTTGAACGCAATCGGGGGGGACCCCCCATTGACCCAAAATTTTGATTTTCCCGTAACAACTTTCCTATGGGAAAAAAGTGGAATTTTCCTGCAGGACTGTGTCTGGGTAAACGAGAGCTTTCGATTGATACCCATTTTTACCATAGCACCACTTTTTTGTCCGTACAAAGGCGATTTTACGGATATTTTACGAGTCTAGGGGGCTTTACGGGCCTTAAACGTGAATGCAACGGGGACCGTTTTGGGGAAAGTTTCTCGGCTGGTGGTGGGGCACCTGTGTGCCGATTTTGAACGAAATCGGGGGGGACCCCCCATTGACCCGAAATTTTGATTTTCCCGTAAAAACTTTCCTATGGGGAAAAAGTGGAATTTTCCTGCAGGACTGTGTCTGGGTAAACGAGAGCTTTCGATTGATACCCATTTTTACCCTAGCGCCCCGTTTTTGGCCGTACAAGGGCGAATTTACGGATTTTTTACGAGTTTACGGGGCTTTAAGGGCCTTAAACGTCAATGCAACGGGGACCGTTTTGGGGAAAGTTTCTCGGCTGGTGGTGGGGCACCTGTGTGCCGATTTTGAACGAAATCGGGGGGACCCCCCATTGACCCAAAATTTTGATTTTCCCGTAAAAACTTTCCTATGGGAAAAAAGTGGAATTTTCCTGCAGGACTGTGTCTGGGTAAACGAGAGCTTTCGATTGATACCCATTTTTACCATAGCACCACTTTTTTGTCCGTACAAAGGCGATTTTACGGATATTTTACGAGTCTAGGGGGCTTTACGGGCCTTAAACGTCAATGCAACGGGGACCGTTTTGGGGAAAGTTTCTCGGCTGGTGGTGGGGCACCTGTGTGCCGATTTTGAACGAAATCGGGGGGGACCCCCCATTGACCCGAAATTTTGATTTTCCCGTAAAAACTTTCCTATGGGGAAAAAGTGGAATTTTCCTGCAGGACTGTGTCTGGGTAAACGAGAGCTTTCGATTGATACCCATTTTTACCCTAGCGCCCCGTTTTTGGCCGTACAAGGGCGAATTTACGGATTTTTTACGAGTTTACGGGGCTTTAAGGGCCTTAAACGTCAATGCAACGGGGACCGTTTTGGGGAAAGTTTCTCGGCTGGTGGTGGGGCACCTGTGTGCCGATTTTGAACGAAATCGGGGGGGACCCCCCATTGACCCAAAATTTTGATTTTCCCGTAAAAACTTTCCTATGGGGAAAAAGTGGAATTTTCCTGCAGGACTGTGTCTGGGTAAACGAGAGCTTTCGATTGATACCCATTTTTACCTCTTTGTGACGTCATTTCTAGGGGAAAACGGGTCATAAAGGTTTCCCTCTACCGGGGCCTTTTTTCCCCCTACCGAATCTGTGCTGTGCTGAATCTGTGCTGAATCTGTGCCAACTTCCGTTACATGCTCACTGGTGTGTAAACACAGCGGCTACTACTCACGGAATTACAGAACCGTGCTCAGTTATTTAGTCAATTCGTGCAAATCCTGCTTGTTCAGTTAAAGCTGCGATAGTGATTGGGTGCTATTACCACTCACTGCTAATGGCTTTTAAAAGAACAGGATGATTTATATGGCGCAGCTGCGACAAAATTCGTAATTCTTTTAGTCCGAGTCAGGGGGGTTCGTTCCCGTGCCTTCAGCATTACGAAAAATGGCAACAGCCCGTGAGCAGCATCAGCGCTCACGCACATGTTCAAGGAAAACAACGTGTAATTAGCTGCTGACGACGGCCCTCTCCACCAATCAGCGCTCGGTAACTCGAGCGCTGATTGGCTGGTAGCAAACGCGTCATATGTGGGTCTCTTTTTTTGCTATCAGTGAACGCGTTATTTAATACACAGTGGCCTATGGAGAATGGCACGCGGAATTGAAGGTCAGTGTTTTATTGCTTCGTACATGCGAATGGGGGTATTTGAGTGGCATTTGACACCATTTTCGAAATCTACAGTGAATTTCTGATCGACTCATGTATATATTTTTATGAATTTGACAGTATTAGTGCTACATAGTCGGTGATTTATGTTGGTGTTGTTTCTCTCGACCTTTGTCTTGGACTTTAATCATACCTTTTCTCGAAAGTGCTTGCCATAACCAGGTCTAAACTGCATCTGTATAAAGGGAATATGTGTTGAATATGAGGGGAAAGTAGTAATGACCATTCTGCCTATCAAACTGCCAGAAGGTGTGCTTGTAAGGTGATTGAAACTGCAGTACGGGTTGCAGATGTGGGTTTGACATTAGCATTGTTGTTGTAATGTAACCCCACTTGCTCTAATAAAATGGCAACATGGGGTTATGTACACACTTTTGCACAGCCTGGTATCAAGCTGGTTGATATGTGGAGGATAATGAAAGCATAAAAGAATAGGAGTGTTGCGTCTTGTGACTTATGTCAAGTCATTTTAAATCAAATGATTGTGATTGTAACTTTTACTTCAATCATTATTGCAAGTTTTGACCTTTTTAATCATCAATTTTTATGTGTACCAATTTCATATGCCTGTGTAATGTCTGTGTGGCTTTGTGCAGTGTGCATGTCTTGAAACAAACCAATTTATTTTGTACCTTTTTGTACTTCAACAAATGTATGTCAAAGGACAAAAATGTCATGTCTATTATCATTGACACTACTACAGCTAACTTTGCCTGTATTCCTATCTTTCAGAGGCATTCAATTCAATCTGCTTTCCAGTGCAGTACCAAGGAGGCTGCAACTGAAACTCGCACAAATGCAATCAAGTGTCACTTCATCAGCCTACAGTAACAGCCCATCTGTAATCAAGATATGGATGAAGGGGCATAGAAGAACAACCAGTTCAAACATGAAAAGATTGTATTTTGTTTTGGACTATTTCTTAGCATAACAGAACAGTACACTTGCTGCTTTTTATGTTTGCCCTGTGTGCAGTTTTGAATAATTTTAACCATGAGATGCTTTTGTCAATTATTCTCTTTACATAAGCTTTCTTTGTCATGCATGTGTAATTTTGAGTTTACATGCATAATGTAGGCACATTTCCCTTGGCTTCATAGAAGTTAAAACTACTTGCAAGCTTTGGTTATGGACATTGGTGCTATATATGATGCTTCAAATGTGTCCAGTAGTTGATGAAGGGAGAAGAGGAGTAGGACAGCTGATAGCTATTACCAAAAGTATGTGCTGTCTGCACTTCGGGCTGTTTTACTTCATTGAGTTAAAAAACCCTCATCTTTTGTTTCTTTCCTGTGTGCCCATTGTTTCCATGGTGCTATACATAAACGTCAAGTTTGAAGTTGGTATCCAAGTGAGCAAAATGTGTATTATTTCAGTCCGTCTTGAATCATTCGTCTTGAATTATATCCCTAACTGACATCCTGTTATTTGTCCTGCAATGTCTGTGCCTGTGTCCGCCCTTACCTCCGGCTCCAGCCCTGCTGAGCTCTGTCGCCGGCGCGGTGTGTCGCAAGGTGCTGTTTCTCCACTCCAGCCGACAGCTGCTAGGAATCGTCCTGTGCCATGCGCCATGCGACACAGCAATTGTAAGCTGCAGGTCACATTCGGACTGATTGGCTCCGCGTATGTGCATCCGGCCGGGAGCTAGTCGATATCAGGGACGTGGGTCGGACTGTTGTGGCGGCGTGCACTGTGCTGGTTGAAGTTGTATTTCTGTTAGTGAAAAGCATTAATACATAACCGTGGCCGCAGTCCAATGTTATTGTGGATTTCAGAGGGAGTGGCCAGTCAGGAGGGCCTCATGTGGGTATGGATCCAGTGTCCAGTGGGATTGGCTAAGATTTCCGGCGATTGATAAACGCTTCTATGATAGTAAACCTATTGAGTTATGAGGGGAGGTCACGTGACGGACCTGACCTTACTTAACTCCTGTGAAAACACGACACATACGAACGGTAAGAAACCGACAACTCTTCTTTCTGCCAAGTGTCATCTTTCTGTGAAGGATTTCTTGGCACTGAGTGTTCAGAAATTGCGTTGTTTTTGGACTGTGCAGAGGCTCACGAGCGACAACATAGGTCAACAACCTGACCTACCTTAAATATGCGACTTGTACCATAAGATCCAGCTTGATCAAAAGATAGGACATTTCAAATTTCATCTCTTTATCTCAAAAGAATTTTGAGCTATCGTAAAAACCGCAGTGTGGCACCATATCGCCTCCGCGCGCGGTCGGAAGGTAAAAGTTCGCCGGCTCTAACTTAACAAATAGTCGTCGTATCGCAAATTCATTGACGGCGTTCGAAGCGTCGTTCAATTTACTTTCGAAACATATCCTAACATTACCATTTAACTGCCTAGCGCAATCACCAACAAGCAAAAGTTCCGCGCATCCCTCCTCATACAGTGTTAGCGGCGGCCGGCCGCCGGCCGCTGACCCACATTCGCGTCATCAGGGAATGCCGCAACTAATTTATTGTTTCCAACTTTTTTCCCGGAGCGTTCTACCTGGTTTATATAGCCTTGGCAGGATGGTTAGTGGCAACGTAAGAGGACATCCCAATAACACATCATTGAACACACCGCGTTGCAGGTCAAAATTCCAGCTCATTCATGGTTGGGTCCCAACTTTTTGAACATCCCTCATACATGCGGCAACTCACCTTTTGTATCATTTTGCACAACACTCATGTTGTCAAGAAATAGCTTGTCATTACAAAGAGTGTTTAAAAGCTGAGGAGTGCTTGAACTGCTCGTTGGCTTCTGTAGTTCAGTCAATATATCATCCACAAAAGCACAAATGTCCTCAGAAGTCATTGTGCCTGAAACTTCAAGAGATTATTGTAAGTTGGTTGAAAAAGATATGTAGGTAGGTACATATGCATAAATATTTGTAACTGGTGTGACAATGAAAGCCTAAAAAATCGCAAATAAATGACAACATTAAAGATATGGTATCAAGCAAGCATGAGGGTTAGCATATCGCAACATAAGAATAAAACAACTGATATCAACAGATTGGGTGAGACACTATGGGCAGGGGTGCGGAGCCGGAGCCGGAGCTGGAGCCGGAGCCGCCGGAGCAGGCATATTTTGCCCAGAGCCGGAGCCGGAGCCGGAGCCGTGAAACAATATAGCCCGGAGTCGGAGCCGTCAAAAAAGGGGCGACACCGGCTCCTTTTTTTAAAGAGGAAAACAATATTGACCTAGTTCGGTTTGACTGTTCAAGGCAGTAAGTAAAACATGCGGTATTCAAAATATGAAAATAACCTTGTTATGCAAATACAGAAGCAACGTGCACCAATCCCATCGTCTTTTTTCTTCCACCCGTATCTTATTGCATAGGGGATGTAGGTACTGAGTATTTGAGCCGGACCCGGAGCCGGAGCCGGACCATTTTACTCGGAGCCGGAGCCACCATGGCATTTCACCCGGAGCCGGAGCCGATTTTTCTCCTGAGCCGGAGCCGTCTGAAATTTCCACGGCTCCGCATCCCTGCCTATGGGCATTACAAAAGTAGCTTGGTCCTTAATAAAAATACTATCTTGTGCCAGGTACCAGAACTGACCCACTGGGACACATTAGCAGAATAAGGATACCAAACAGGCATTTCAGAATAGGTTGAAGATTGCAAGTTATTGCTACTCTGCTTGAACACCAAGCAGGGGACAGAACATAAGTTCATGTTGTGAATCATGTATGCCAAAGGTACGGCAAGATTCCGAGGTAGGCACTCACTACATTTTTCCTGCCAGGAACAAAATCAGAAGTTTCCAGACATTGATCATGCAACTTCTCCACGATACCTACTCACACTCAACTTGTCAGACATTGTCAAGAACAGCTGTATCAGCTAATTTTTCATCAAAAATGGCTGCAATATCTATTGAAAACACGTTCACAGCTACCGTCGTTGTATGCTCAGTAAGCACAGGCTGTCCATTTGATCATTCCACTCTTTTAGTCTACAGCTCATGAAAAGAAGTGACACTGTTATGATGATGTGTTCATAATAACATTTAACCTCATAAATTTAAGTTTATCATTAGAAAAAAAAAACTTGAATCATAGTGTTGACAGAATCTGTCAACACTATGTTTCAAGTTTTTTACACATCTGATGTGTAGGCTAGCCAGTTTTATTTTCAATCAGGTTACCGCACTCAGTGGGTACATGCCTATTGCTTTAGTCATTTTGGGACCTTTGTCACTGCTGCTCTAGTATGAAGCTAATGTACACACAATTAATATAAAATATATAACAGTCTTGACTTCAATGGAGTTTGGTGCAAAATCCCAGGCGATGTTTCATGGCATGATATTAGAGGCTAATAGCCCTTTCACTTTCCATCAAAACATCATCAAGCCAGGATCTTTGCAATGCAGCTTCTTGATGTTTAACAAAAGCATAAGCTGAGTGGTACTAGAAGCATGCCCAAAAACAAGGGACTTATATCTTATGGCCAATAAGATGAGTACTTTATAAAAAAATCAAAACAAAATATGAAACTACAATTACAAAGACTGCAAAGTGCAAAGGCATTATAAGTATGTCTCAGTTTCTGTTTAACCCTAGAACGCCTAGGGGGGGGGGGTTGTATCAACCCCCCCCTGAGGTTTTTTCGAAGTGCACGCTAAACGGCTTGTCGTAGCGGGCTGAAATTTTCAATACCCTCTGGGGCAACCTTTGCGCATCTTTTGCCGAAAAAAAATTGATCGGGTCATGTCAGGTCACGGAGTTATGACGTCATAAGAGGTACAGCCTCCGGCCGACAGTTACCAAACGTGTGCGCCGAATCCCTAGGTTTTCTGCCGGTGATACCCACATTGTTTGATGGATCATGATGAAACTTCCCATGCATGTTGGGGCAAGCATTGGCTATCGTGTGGTGCAAGAAAATTGACCGGGTCAGGTCAGGTCACGGAGCTATGACGTCACAAGAGGAACAGCGTCCGGTACTATTTTTGAAAAGCGCCCGAACCACTATTTTGCTAATTCTTGTCACCTCAATGGGAATATGCAGCAATATTAGCTTCTATAGGGAGCAAATGGACCTCCCAAATCCAAAAATACAATCAGATTTCAAAAATTTAAATTTTGATTTTTCGAATTTCTGCCGCCGACTGTGACCTTGCCGACTTCCGGCGCTCCCAACGCGCCATTTTTAGAGCTAGGGAAACGAAATACATACCAAACGATAGAGAATTGATCAAGGAACACGATAGTGAAGGTTTCAAGTCGATATCTCCCACCGTTTTGCCGCAATCGCCGCGGAAAGTTGAAAAAAGCTTGATTTTTTCGGAAAATTTGACCTTTAACCAGTCATAAGTAGGTCAAATGTTGACCTAGGACCAAAAAATATACCACCAATCGCGAGATCTCGTTGAGAGCAATCCGTTGGTTTTTCCGCTAAGCTCTACGACCTTCCGTTTCGAAACGCCAGGGGGGGGGTCGTAACAACCCCCCCCCTGGTCGTTCGTGTTATGAGAAATGGCCTGGTCGTGCAAGGGTTAAGTTTCCACCACTCATTTGTGGATCACACATTTATTCACCAAATGAGAAGCTGAGAAATACCAGCACTTCAGCTAGGATGCTTCTCATAGGTACTGTGATGGCATTTGATAGTTACCTAGGCATATGCGGTGGAACGAGGAGGGCACCAACCAGGGCACCGTGGTCCGTGCCCCCTTTGAATTTTGGCATTTTAACATTAGCCCTATGGGCATTGCATGGAAAGAAGGGGACCAAAAGTCTGCAGTACCCCCCTTAACCCGCGCCGTGCTGGTGGCCTGAACTTTCCGCCGAGTGCTGGGGGGGGGGGGGCGTTTTCACGCCCCCCCCCGTCTAACTCGGCTCCTGGGCCACGTAGCGACACGCGGTAAGCGGCAATCGAAAGAGCGTCAAAAATAAAGACGAAAACACTTCGGTCATTTTTTGGGTCAGGTCAAAGGTCAGGTCACCAGAGGTCACCAAAGGTAAAATGTTGACTATTTCAACATTTTGGAAACTGCCAACGGCTATCTCGGGAACCGATAGAGCTACAGCGCCGCGGAAAAGCGCATTCGATAGCCCTTTTACAGACCTTTCTGAGTAATGTTCTCAGATTTGACCTCAGGTCAACGGTTTAGCCTCCAGAGGGCAAAAACTCCAAAAATAGCCGTTTTTACGAAAAACGTTTTTTCGTCAATAACTTTTGACTCATAAGCGCCATGACATTACTTTTGCCAGCATCGTGTTCCTCTCGTCGAGACGCGTCGAATGAACTATTCGTTGACCTTGAAAGGTCATTTTGAAAATTTGACCTCAGGTCAAGGTCATGACCTGACCGAAAAGGGTCATGTTGCATATCAGTCGATCCGTATCGTCGAGCTGAACACATCTGACGTGTTTTCACCGCTCTAGCACGTCTCTATCAAAAGTTATAGCCAAAAAACTGCTGGCGACCGTTCATGACCTGAGATGACCTCAGGGGCACACAGAGGGGTCACAGGTGCATTTTTCCTATTCAGTGTGTCATGTTTACCTATGAACCGATGTTTGAGAGCGTTTTGAACGATATTCGTCCAAAAGAGGCGCATTTCAATTTTCTCCCATTGACTTATAATGGAGAGGTCGCAAAATTGACCTGACCTTAGGTCACAGATATCAAAAATCCGAGATATACATTTTATACATACTGTTACTCATATCAATCGCTGAAAGTTTCAAAGTGATCGTTCAGTCGGTGTAGCTATAGCGAGCCTTTGAACTTTTTCTGAGGTAAGGTCACTTGACGTGACCTGGTGACCTGACCTTGAACGGCCTAGGTCTGAAATTTTCACAACATGTGCGGAAATGATGTAGGAACACGTGTACCAAAAACGGCGGCGCTGCGCGCCGCCGTTTTTGAGATATTCGCGAAAAACCTGAGGGGGGGCGTAAAAACGCCCCCCCAGCACGGCGCGGGTTAAAGGGACCCTCCCACCTTAACATTAGATTTGAGTTGAGATAGCCAAAATGGGGTCCCTGGCTCACAATTACCGGTTTCGGCACTCACAACATCGAGAAATGCCTTAAATCGGAAATATTGAATTTTAAAATTGCAGCATTTTGATTCAGAGGGGCTAATGCTTAGGAATACCCCTCTGAATGTGTGACGTCAGCGCAAATATCTAACGATTTTTAAAACGTTTTGTAGCACGCGGTGGTATATGCTATTTGCGCGCAACATCTGCCGCAAACGCCTCACTTCTAAAATAAAGTCGCTAGAAACAGCGGAGATCCCAAAAAAGTAAACAAAAGTAAAAGTCTAATATCTTGAAAACTGGTGAATATTTTTTGGTGAAATTTGGTAGATATTCGTTTTCGCTCTTTCTGAACCGAGCGACATGACTTTCATGCCAATTCATAAACTTTTTTGAAGGTGGGAGGGTCCCTTTAATTGAAGGTGTTCCGCCGCTACTGTACCTAGGCATCACACCACATTTCTGATTGAACAAACACACTAATTGATGAGAGTACTTTCAATACAAAATTCAGAATTGAAATACACTAATTTTGACACATTACCAGGCGACGTTGAAGCAAAGTAGCTTCAAAATCTTAAACTGTAAAGCTCAAGCTATTGTGTTGCATCAGCATAGGTAAATTTAAGATGCGTTTCGCTTTTCACTGGTAAAATCAAGTTAAATGAATTCATTATTTGCATCTTTAACGGCTATGTAGCATTGTAAAATATCAACACATTATTTGGGCACATGAAATTCCATAAAACCGAGCTAACTTCCGATCAAGCTTCGGATACTATTGCACTGATTGCACTACAAAAATCCGCGCGTATGGAATGTGTCAAAATTCCACTTTCAAATCAAGGTTCGTAAAATATGTGCCACTTGAAGACATTTTACTAAATGACGTTAATACGAAGATTAGGTCATATTTGAAATAAATAAATGATTTTTATCATTTGAATGTATGTAAGTTAAAACAATTAGCACATTTTAAGTTTCATTAGAAAACGTAAACAAAAAATTGCTATATAATTTTATAAATCGTCAAATAAATGTTTTTGTTATTTCGCATCTGATGCGCCATAGTTGTAAAATTATAAAGTTACTTGTTTCGCAAGGAGCTCAAGCTGAGTGATGAATTTTATTGTAAATTGGAATATTACGCAATAGATCGGCGTGGATGGTAGATTAATTTCAGTTTGACATTTTGAGAGTGTATCGGGTGTATCGGAAACACCAGAATCACAATAAGGTAGTTCTGCTTGGTTGCATTTTTGGCTTTGAGGCGATTATTCGAAGTCGTTTGTAATTGTTGTAATAGTGCTAATTGCTCACCAATTTGCACCAATTGATTTGTTAAATATTTTCGTTGAAAGATCATCGGTCAAACGATGGCAAATATTGCGATTTCTAGGATCAAGAGAGAGTTCAAAGAAGTTATCAAGAGTGAAGAGGTAAGTGGCTGCACTGGCAAATCCCGAAATGTGGTTTTGATGCTGCAGGAGAATGAGAATATTCCATAAATAGGTCTACTTATTTTCAGAAACACCTTTATTTCACTTCCTGATGGTTGATACCTTGGTATACTGTTTAAAACAACATTTTTGCTATGAAGGTGTTTATTAATTTGGGGAAATGTAGAGTAATAGTAGAGCAGACGTCACACGAAGGTTTTCCAACCAAGGAGAGGCGCTATACCTGGAGGTGTTTCTTTCTAACAAATTCTAAACAAACCTAACCTGACCTGACCCAGCCTAACCCCTAACCTAACCTACAGCCTTCAAACCCACAACCTAAAAACCTACAACCTACAAACCTACAAACCTACCCTACAACCTACAAACCTACAATGCCTCTCCTCGGTTGGAGGAGGCTGTCCCAAATTCCTCATTGGATCTGATGGTTTGTTGATGCTTGTTGCCAGTTAATTTGATGTAAGTGTGGTAAAAGTTGTTGAATGACTATCAATTGGATTGTGATCATTGATTTTGATTTTTAGGCAGGTATGCATAACATAAGTACCTATCTTTTTAGATACCTATATAGTTACAGATATGATTATTATTTTTTGGCATTAAGAGGCTCAGGCACACATCACCTGCCACACTGCAAAACATGCTGCAAAACATGCTGCAAAACATTGCACAACAGTTCAAGGATGTCCCAGCCATGTACTGTGGGGAAGAAATCAATACCAGGCCACTTCCAGGCTGGAAATTGCACCATTCAGTTCAAAAGTGGCTACAAATTCACCATGGGGTTTGGAGATCTACAATTTTGCATAATAATTCGCATAATAATTTGCATAATAATTCCACTTCGTTCCCGCTTCCTCCACTTCGTTCCCGCTTCCTTGCCGATCGGTTGTCCTCCCTCTGGTCCTTCAAACTTGGGTGATTTGTGCATAATCTGCAAGATTTTTGTTGTTGTTTGCTTTGGAAAGTAACAGAGCATTGGATATTCATGCCTGAAGCAAAAGCGGGAGATAAAGTGCCAGGTAAACTCAAACTGGCCCCTTCCAAGACTGCGCCAGGTTCGTCAAAGAAGGTAACCTTCATGTTGCGTGGAAGTAAACAAGGTGGAGATGGAGCCAGAAGTGATCAGGGAGGTAGAGATGGACAGATGGGGGAGGAGGAGGATGAATATATTTGCCGTGGTAGTTCAGGGAAGGCTTGCAATAAGGAGATTAAGGAGGACACATGCATATGTTGTGATGTCTGCAACAGGTGGTACCACATGATGTGTCAGCTTCAGTCAGCCGAGGAGTTTGATGCTCTCCGCAGGTTCAAGATATTTTGGGTCTGTTCATTCTGCCAGGCGCTCATCCCATCCCTTGTTACACGGGCAGGACTGGACCTCTCAGAGCAGGTTGGGAGATCCCTGACCGAGTTCAAGGAGCTGCTGGTGGACCAGGCACGAGCAGTTGCGGGTGTAGCAAGTAGCAGCAGGGACCTATGTAGAGTGCAGGAAGAAATGTATAATGATCTCAAGACGCAGTTTGAAGAACAGGCAAGCGTGATCAAAGCATGCCATCTGTCTTGTGAGGAGCAGACAAAGCAAGTATCAAACACTGTGCTCCGCATTGAGGAAAAGATCAAGTGCCAGGAAGATCAAGCTAAAGTAGTTGTTTCTACAGAACAAGAGCAGAGGAGAACCTATGCAGAGGCAATCAAGTCACTGGGAGCCAAGATAGAGGCCATATCAGCAAGAGAAGTGAGAACTACTGCAGAGTCTGGATCAGGCGAGACTCTGGGGTCAAATCTGTTGGTGACTTCTTTGACAAGGAAAGGCGGAAGCAAAATATTGTGGTGCATAACCTTCCAGAGAGTGTGGACGAGGACCCAAAAAGAAGAACTGAGAAGGACATTGAGGCATTTAAGAATATGATCCGGGAAGAGCTGCACATCTCAACCAACATCAAGCAGGTCTTCAGGGCAGGGAAAAGGCAGCAGGATCGACCACGACCACTGATAGTTTCACTGGTCGAAGAAGGGACAAAGTGGGACATACTGAGGATGGCTCCACAGCTGCGAGACAGTGAGAGGTACCGAGGGGTGTTCCTCTCTCCAGACAGGACCCCTGAGGAGAGGGAGAAGGCCGCAAGCTGCGACTTGAGGCGAAGAGGCTCCGAGAGGAAGGAAAAACTGTCCGTATACAGAGAGGAAGGGTCGTTATTCTGCAGCCAAACCCTGAGGCAGGACAGAGTGATCGAGCTGATCACGGGAGTACAGTCTGACTAAATGAGAGAGTAAAAGACATATTGCTAGGATATCTTCGCATGGAAGGTGTGGATGGAGCCCAGCTTGCCCATGCTGCCTGCAAATCGCTTTTACAAACTGCATGCTGGAGTGATAATGTGAATGTGACCTGTCCCATGCTGCATGACAACAATTTCACAGCACCTATGCAGAATGTGTGTGTAAATGGCACAAACCTGGGTGACGTGTTGCATGCTGAGGTATCTAAGGTTTTAAAAGCTATGTACACTAACATTGATGGGCTCCCAAACAAGATGGATGAACTGTTGGTGAGAATTGAAGATGATAAGCCGGATATAGTGGTCCTCACTGAGTGTGTACCTAAAGCGCAACGAAGACCACTGTCACTGTCATTCTTTTCAGTTGGAGAAGACTACACAACATATCTCAACTTTGATCCGGAACTAGAGAATTTGGGACTGCTAAGCATAAGAGGTGTCGGAATCATGGTACGGTGTGAGCTAAGGCCAGCAGAGGTCAAGTTTGGCAGTCTCTTTCAAGAAGCTGTGTTTGTTAAGCTTAAGTTGAGGAACAGCGACATGTTAGTGCTCGGTGCTGTGTACAGGAGCCCCAGCGGGGACGGCCATAGATCCACAGAGGCCCTGTGTACCCTGTTGGAGGAGGTGTGTGACAGTCAGCCAAGTCACCTTGTACTAGTTGGCGATTTCAACTACAGAGAAATTGACTGGAGTCTGGGAATGTCAACTGCAGGAGACCAGCACTACACGCACAAGTTCATCCAAACCATCCAGCACTGCTTCTTGAGTCAACATGTGTGTTCACCAACCCACTTCATGCCCAACCGAACACCAAGTCTCTTGGACCTGGTCTTGACGTCAGAAGAGAGCATGATACAGGACCTGAACCACCGGCCACCTATTGGAAACAGCCACCATGACTGCTTGATTTTCAAGATAAGATGTTATGCTGATGTATGTCCGAAGCGTGCTCTTGTGAAGGATATGAGAAATGCGGATTTTGAAAGCATGGCCCATGATATTGAAACATCAGATATAAGTCACAGGGTGCAGAACCTAGGAGTTGAAGAGGGTTGGAACTGTCTAAAGGAATTGATAAAGTGTCTCGAAGCAAGGTACATACCAATGAAGACTGTAAGGAACAAGCGACAACCATACAGTAACAACAAGCTGATACGAGCCAAGAGGAAGAAGGACCATCTGTATGGACTCTACCGCCGCTCTGGAGATGGAAGATCGTTGGCGGATTTCAAACGGGCAAAGAATGACTTAAGGAAGCTGTCAAGAAAACTTAGAAGACAACATGAGAACAACCTGGCGAAGAATGTCACAAGGAACCCTAAATGCTTTTGGAAGTATGTCAGGTCTAAACTCAAGACGAAGGCAAGAGTAGAAGAGTTGAAGAGAGAGGACAACTCAAGAGCCCACAGCGGTAGAGAGAAGGCAGAGACACTCAGTCACTTCTTCAGTGGTGTGTTTACTGTTGAAGATCAACATACTCCACAGGCTACTTCCAGGTTCAACGGTACCAGACTAACTGAGGTTGAGATATCTGCACGAGAAGTGAAGAAGAGACTAGAGGCACTGAACATAAACAAGTCCCCAGGACCAGAAGAGCTCCACCCACGGATCTTGAAGGAACTGGCGAGCCCACTAAGCCACCTCCTGAAGACAATCTTCCAGAAATCGCTGGACTCCGCAGAGCTCCCGGCGGATTGGAGAGCTGCAAATATCGCGCCCATCTTTAAGGCTGGTGACCGGAGTCTGCCTGGAAACTACCGCCCAGTGAGCTTGACCTCCATCTGCTGCAAGGTGCTGGAGTCTTTTGTAAGGGACGCTCTGCTGGATCACCTGATAACGGAGAACGTACTGTCTGAGCACCAGTTTGGGTTTCTACCTGGACGATCCTGTGCACTGCAGCTGCTGGTGGTAATTGAAGACTGGCTGAGAACTGTTGACGAGCGCAGTGCTGTGGATGTCATTTATCTTGATTTTCGCAAAGCCTTCGACAGCGTGCCGCACAGGAGGCTCCTGCTGAAGCTGAAGGCTTGCGGAGTTGATGGGCCCTTGTTACACTGGTTTCAGGCCTTTCTCGGTAACAGGAGACAGCGTGTTGCTGTTGAGGGACACTTCTCAGAGTGGACTGATGTCATCAGCGGGATCCCGCAGGGGTCTGTCCTGGGACCTGTCTTATTCCTGTTATTTATCAACGACCTACCGGACGCCATCAGCAGCACCGTCAAGCTGTTCGCAGATGACGCCAAGGTGTACAGGAGGGTGTCCAGTGACATTGACAGAGGTCTTCTCCAGGACGACATATCAGCACTGGAGGCTTGGTCAGCTGTGTGGCAGCTCCCCTTTAATAGGAGTAAGTGCAAAGTCATGCACTTGGGGAGCACAAACCCTGGTTTCGAGTACCGGATGGCCGAGACTGAGCTGACCGTTGTCAAGAAGGAGAAGGACCTCGGGGTGCTCGTTGATGATACCCTCAAGTTCCATGAGCAGACAGCAGCAGCAGTGGGACGCGCCAACAGGATTCTTGGACTCATCAAGCGCACATTCCTGTCACTGGACAAGACTACACTGCCCATCCTCTTCAAGACCATGGTGAGGCCCCATCTAGAATACGCCAACTCAGTCTGGGGACCGACGTCCAGAGGTGATCAAGACGCCGTGGAGAGGGTGCAGAGGAGAGCGACAAGGTTCGTCCACTCCGTGCGACATCTCGAGTACCAGGACAGGCTCAGGGAACTGAAGCTCCCCAGCATGTACTACAGGAGGCTGAGGGGTGATGTCATCACAGTGTATCTGATGTTGACGGGACGCCTGAAGGTGACAGCTGGTGACCTGCTGGAACGAGAACCGTCCCAGAGAACGAGGAACCACGGTCTGAAACTGAGACAGCCCAGAGTCAACACCCAGCTGCGTCAAGTCTCCCTCTGTTCGCGCGTCATCTCGGCCTGGAATGGACTCCCAGCGGACGTTGTATCTGCCCCAAGCGTCAACGCCTTCAAGAATCGACTTGACAAGTTCTGGGCGCACCGAGTCTACGAACTGAGACCAAGGCAGTGAAGAAGACGCTTGACGAGTAGGAAACGAAGTCACCGAGAACAAGACGGAACTAAGAAGACATTGAAATGCCACTGATCGGAAATCACCCAGGTCCCTCAGGACCTTTCTTTTCCGTATATACCTAACCTAACCTAACCTAATAAAAATGTCAGAACAAGGCCATTGACCATCTTTCTTTTCTATGAGTCTGTAATATATGTATCTCTTTAATTTAGGGTGGCACTTAAAAATCAATTTTTGATTTTTAATGCGTGCGGGTGGTTTTCCGGTTCCATTCCCGTAAAAAATAAGGGAGGCAAATTTTTATGGGAAAATATTGATGTTTAGAGGTCGCGAATCAAGGTCAAAATTGAGATTTTGGTAGCATATTTCAATATCATTAAAATCGCTTCTGAATTTCCTATTACGCTATAATCGGATGATAATAAGGCATTTCTTTGTCATTTTCATATTGTTTATTGATATTCTATGCAGCTTCGGCCACGCCAGAACGCTGGTCTATGTACTCCACTACTCCAGTTCCTCCTCTTTAGTAGATTATTGGCGCCTCATTGGAGGGAGGGGTATTATGGGTAACGGGCACCCAGATCACTTTGTGTGTAGCCTGGTTAGCACTTAGCAATTGCAGTCGATCTTCGGGTGTCAGGTTAGCGTTTTCTGTGATCTTTTCAACGACATGGAGGATCCACCTAATCCATCCACCTAACTCAGTGGAGTACTCTGAGGCGGAGAAACGGATGCCGTGCTTGGAACTCCACCGAGAGCAGTTACGCATAGCTCCAGAAGTTTTCGGTAGTCTTCCCGGAGCTAGGCATAGTCCAGCGATGGAAGCGATGGAAGCTGACCAGCACCTTGTCCCACTCCGGAACGTCGTCGACGGCGAACGCCACCGGTGTGATCCTGTCAATGAAGCATGAACTCCCACCCGCCTTTGAACCTCTTAAACAGCTGGATGTAGAGGCCGCTCGAGAATCTACGGCAGGTGGAGAAGGCCTTCTCTAGGACCAGCTCTTACACGTGGTGCCGGCAGGCCAGCTGGAGGACGGGACGATCCAGCTTCTGCTCGATAAGGGCTAAAGTACCGTTCACCAGCATGCTGTTCGCCGTCGTGGCGTCGAAGCAAAAGGTCGCAGTTCCGCTTCTCCAGTTCCTAGCCCCCCAGCGCTGTGAGCATGGCCTCCTGTGCTTGGATGAAGGGGAGTTTGGGAACGGCGAGGAGCTTGGCCACCGTAATCCCCCCCCCCCCCATCACCAGGACCTAGAATCGGTCGACGCTCCTTCTCTCGCGGTTCAGCCGGAGTCGTATCAGAAGTTCCGTGCCGCAGTTGATAACAGGTTCACGTGTTCTTCACACATTACGGTTTGGCAGTTTGGCCCGGTCGAGGCCAGTTCACTGTTGGGGACGTCCGCTCGCCCGCTTACGCTTGGGAGTGTGAGTCGACGTTTCTCTCTCATGGTCGCCATCGTCAAAGACGTTCCCTCCGTGTGCGCGCCGCAACGGCCGGGTAAGTCTGTTGCTGGCACTGGCACTATGTAGAGTCGGAAGAAGCGCCCACGGAAGAACATCCCGAAAGCACAATAAACCAGTGCAGCTCAATGTCCACTCTCGCCTCTGCTTTCCCCCGCCGGCGATAGGCTGACTCCAACTTCTTCACATTCTCTTTGACAGAAAAGGAGCATGTCTCAAGAACCGATAGAACTGTGGGGCTCGTCCTCCCTTTGGAACAGGAGAGTCCGTTCACTCCTCACACTTATAAGAGGATATGACCTCCACTGTGAGAAGGCACCGGTCGCAGGCCAAAAACAGGCCTGACATGGGTAAAACAGCCCAGATCAGACCTGTCTTGGCCTGACCTGGACTGGCTACGATCGACCGGAAGTGATAGGATAAGCAATTGTTATACAAATAAAGGTCAAAATCCGTCGGATATGACGCTTAATGACCACATATGTCATTCCAAATAGGTTTAAAGTAGTTTCCAAAAAGTTGATTTTTTCCCCAAAACTGCCAACTTTGACCTCAATTCGCGACCCCTAAATATCAATATTTTTCAAAATCATTTTGCACACATTATTTTTTACGGGAATGGAACCAGAAAACTACCCGCACGCCTAAAAATCGGATAACATAAAATTCACCCTATTGCTAAGTGCCACCCTACTCTTTATTCAGAAGTATGTTGCTGCCAGAAGTAATGGATTACTACTGGACAGTAGTTCTGGACAGTTGATTTGAGGATGAGGTCAGCTAAGGATTATTCATGTATACATGAAGTAGATGAGCTCAGATGAGTTCAGTCTACACTATCCCAGGCAAATTAACACCTCACAGTAGTTCATTTGGAGGTACCACATCACAGCCAAGTTTCATTTGCTGATGTAGCTCCCATGAGCTGTTGTTGCAAATATCATACCATGTGAATCCGGGCTGCATGATTTTTTTTTAGTCGTATTATCAATTTTTCAAGCATTTTTAATTTTAGGGGTGTTATCAATTAAAGATTTCGGTAGGTTTGTCAAGGTCACTGAATGACTCACTTTTGACGGTGTTCCCTTGTTCTTGTGTCATCAGATCGCCAAGTCGATGATCAAAGTGGAGCTGGTGAACGACAACTACTCTCAGCTGCGCGGGGAGATCTCTGGCCCGCCCGACACGCCTTACGAGGGCGGCCACTTTGTGCTGGACATCAAGATCCCGGAGACATACCCGTTCAACCCGCCCAAGGTGCGCTTCCTGACGCGCATCTGGCACCCGAACATCTCGTCAGTGACGGGTGCCATCTGCCTGGACATCCTGAAGGACCAGTGGGCGGCGGCCATGACGCTGCGCACGGTGCTGCTCTCGCTGCAGGCGCTGATGGCCGCCGCCGAGCCGGACGATCCGCAGGACGCCGTCGTGGCGCGCCAGTACAAGGAGCGGCCAGATATGTTCCGCAACACGGCCACGCACTGGACCAACAAGTACGCCTCAGGTCAGTCAACCGTCTGCTGGTTCGGTGTTTCATTGCAACTTTGATACCAAACATTAGCTTGAGGTGTGTCACAACTTTTAACTTGGTATTTGGAATGACAGCTGTTGATGTGTTTCCTTATTAGCTCGGGAAGTTAGCGAAACAAACCTGTGGAAAGTTGGTGCTATGATAATTACTGCCGACGGAACACGATTAATCGTACCTTATCTTTACGAACCGATGTCACTAGCTATAAATGTCCGTGTATCAGCTGTCATAGCACCGATCCCGGATCACGGAATAATGTCCGGGTTCGATAAGATATTACACTTGATGCCCTATCATTTTATTTTCATTGGTGTTGATTTGGACTCTGAACAGTTACGAAGTTTAGTTTGTCACAGTGAAATGGACCGTGTTTCTCGAGATATCTTACTATTTCAGCTAAATCTCCATTGGGCAGCAGGGGTGTGTGATAAGCCGTCATGATTGACTGTCATGATTGACGTCTAATCCGAACCACTCAGAGGGTCAAAACTTCTGTTGAAGTGCATGATTGTATACCAAAGAATTTAAACGGCAATGCTAATATGTTCGTAACCCTGGATTATTGAGAAAAAGTCTGTTGATCTGACTGTCGTCTCTCGTTCCGCCCAGGCCCGAAGGCGGTGCCCGAGTTTGACGAGAAGGTGTGCAAGCTGCGCGACATGGGCTTCGAGGAGCACACGGCGCGCTCGGCTCTCTCCTCGTGCGAGTGGAGTCTGGAGAAGGCTACCGAGACGCTGTTCGGCTGAACTGCCACACGCACCCGCCGGGACACACAACACCAACAGACACGCAAACAATAAACTAACGGCGGCATACACAACACACAGACACACCAACAACTAAACGTCCGTCACACAGTGTACCAAACATGCTGACACACACAAACACATCTGTTGCCCCGTCACTGGTTCAGTCCCCGCAGTGATGATGTGATCGGCGCTCGTGGCGACCGATAAATACAGTCAGGAAGTGACGTCTTGGGAGTGGGACACCGATGTCGGTATCGCCCGGAACAGGCTAAGATTCTGTGTCGATGTCGCTCTACGCTCAGTTTGGCTGACACGGCTGGCCGCAGTGGCTCATTGAGTGAGCTACAGTGAGCTACAGTGAACACAGTGCGGCCTGAAATACGTTGCCGAGACACACGGGGCCTCCAGACACCGGAGGCTTTTGTGAACATCCCTCCCTGCCTTTTTGCGAATATGGTATCCTAACTTTGGTGGACATTGCGGTGATATTGTGGTATTCCTTGTGTCGACGACCGGATCCAGTGCGTGGCTGATTTTAACGAAATGTACGTGTTAGGATAGTCGATATGCACACGTGTTTGTAGTGGTGATTTCCCGAATGTTATCAGTCATCGATAGAAATGCGGATCGGGCGGCGATGGGTAGTAGTGGGTGAGGGAATTAAGTATGTCTGTGCGTGGATGGCCTAATTGATAGTACTTGCGTGTGAGTGATACGTGCCGAGTCGCGACATTTTCGGCTCGGTGAGTTCAGTGTTGCCCTTCCGATGTCGGCGGTGACGGCCGCAGCGGCGCAGCCGGTCGGGCGCCCCCGCCGGAGACTGGGAGCACTGCAGTGGGGTGGCGCCACCGGCGGCGCACCGGCGCGCTGCCGAGAGGCCGGGAGATCACACCCGGCGGCCGGCCCGCACAGCGCCGACCGCCGGGGTGATTTAACTGTAATACAATTATCCGTATGCGATCACTGATTGGCGTGAGTGGGTTTAGCCGAGCGCGTTGTTTCAAAATGAAGTGCGATGGCCGATGAGTGTTAAATACATCTGTAAAACTGCTTTGAATTCGGCAAACCAGCATGAAATCGGTCGTGTTCGTCCTTTCGGCTGTGGATTGTGGTTTCGTGGTTTGCGGATACAGGCATACGAACTGCGTGCCAGTTTGAGAACCAGATGTGAGGCATACACTTTGTGGACGGCCAATTGTCAAACGACCATACGATGCACAACATTTGACAATATTCGAGGAACGGAGCGGACGATACTCAACTGGAATCCTGCCAAAAATGTGATACACACTTATGGCCACGTATTGGTGAACCCCAGGATTAGTGAGGGTTTATGGCTCTCAAAGGAATCTACCAGTCAGAGCGGTTTCGTTTGTTTGATAATTGATGTGTAGGTACTCGAAAGAGCAGTAAAACCAGTTGTATGAAGCTGATTTGAAGGCTCTCTTGCTTCATGCTGGTCATTTTCGGGCTTCGGCAATCTTTGTCATGGTTGGTCCAAAGCTATGGAGTTACGTTAGCCATGACAGGTGATTCTATGATGTTTTCTGACGCTGGATAACAGGCACTAATTTATGGCTTCAGCCTTCAATAATCAATCGATCCGTTGTCGAAAATGTGATTCACATTAGCTCAAAGTGAATGGGGTAGGTCTGCCCGGTCTGAGAGTCTGCCGGCGGATGGCATCACTAGAGTTTGCTCAGCATCCCGCCAGACGGCACTGCCTTATCATTTCTCATATTTCCGCTTGCACGAAAATCGTGCACGTGTCAACATCAACAACGACCCCGGGAAACCGGAAAGGTGTTGGCGGTGACGGTGCGATTGACTTGTCGGTGACCCTCCAGTCCATTCCAAATCCAGTCTCAGGTAAGGGGAGGCAAATGGCCAGATACTGCGGCATCAGAAAAGGAGGAAGTTTCAAGTCATTGACATGAGATTGAGAATAGGTTGAACAAAATGGCTGATAAGCATTCTGTGTGAATAGTGTGTGGATTGTGTCGATAGTGTGAGTTTGGCTTCTTTCAAACTTTGCTGGCCCAATTCTTATCATAATTGACTTTTTCTCGAGTTTAAACGACCCTGACCTCCGGCCTGTTGACTAGAGGTGGCAAAATGTGGACCCGAGGACCCGGTCCAAAGGACCAGTATGGAACCGTATGGGTCCAGACCGGTTCCTGGAAACCTTCTGACGGGTCCAACCGGGTCCCACCATAAATCATACATCTTGCACACTACATATGATTGCAAAATATGAAGTGAATGTAAAGAAAACATTTGCTCATGTATGTTTCATTGCACATTGTAGCTCATGAGTATTCCCAACGGGAAAAAGGCTGTTTTACATGGTGCAACTAATGATACCTAGGTACAAATAGTTTGTATTAATTGGCTTTTGGGGAACGGGTGCAACCGGTTCCGGTTCCAACTTAGACCGGGTCCGACTGGTTCCAGATATGTCCAGCCGGGTCTGGTTCGAGTCTGGTTCCCAAAATTTTCACCTTATGCCACCTCTACTGTTGACCCTGGCGTGTCAGTGACCTCTGACCCCGCCTGGCGGACGCTCGTTCGTCTCTGACCGCAGCCCTCGCCCCTCCCCTCCCCCCTCCCCAGCACTGGTGCTCGCTCGTCGCTGGTCCATTCTCTTAGTGCTGATCCACGCCCCAGCCCGACCAACCCTGACCGCTAGTTCGCCGTGGTCAGCTCGGAAGCCGTGAGTACCGTGCCTCGAGCCGACGCGTTCTTCGCGTCTTTCCTAGTCCTATTCCTTCCTTCTACTAGTGTCTAAAATTGACACTGCCTGGCGTGTTGCCATCTTTTTTTTTGCTGCCTACAACCACATTTTAATAATAATTACATATAATATGCACTCGGATTAAGCCAATGCCATGCATAATGCAGTAGCTCTGCATTCCAGGTTGGAAGGCTGCGTTGAGTTACACGTCACAAATAACTACTATGGACGTCAAACCCCTTGAGACCCCACTTTTTTTGCGATAATTTTTAAATGCGTCAACTCTCGTTGACAATATTTTGGCAATGTGTGTTTCAGAACCTGCCGAAACTTTTATTACTAAGGTATTTTGACGCCAAACGATTATGAAAGGTACTTCTCATTCACTCGTAATGTTAAATTTCACGGAACGAATCTGCTGTTTGGGTAGAGGCTACGCGCTCATGGGGCGGAGCCACGTAATGACGTCAGCGCTAAGCTCCGCCCTGCCCCTCCGGCGCTCCTTGCCCGGCGACCGGTCACTCGCGTCTCTCGCTCCATTCAGGCTTGATGGTGGACGGTAGCTGGTAGCGGTAGCGGGCGCTGGCAGATGGCATTTAGAGCAGATGGCGCTGGTGGCGGGGCTCGAGTGTGGCCGAGCGCAAGCCTCTGCCCGGGCCTGAATTGATCTTAGCGTTACGAGTGAATGAGAAGTACCCTCCATAATCGTTTGGCGTCAAAATACCTTAGTAATAAAAGTTTCGGCAGGTTCTGAAACACACATTGCCAGAATATTGTCAACGAAAGTTGACGCATTTAAAAATTATCGCAAAAAAGTGGGGTCTCATGGGGCTTGACGTCCATAGTAGTTGGGTCGGTCCCATTAACTACGAAGCGCGGATCAAAAGTATGTTTTATCAATGAATTCACACAAAAATCGGACCTGCAGCCAGTTGCTTCTACGCTGGGTACCTACCTTCCCCGCTCTGCGATTCCTTCTCCCCTGCGGTGTTGGATCCAATTCGGGTGCCCGGCATCCGTGGAAGGCGGCACACCACCATCGCCTCTTGGCGTCTAGCCGTTCCGTTCCGTCTTCCGACCCGCTGGTGGCCTGGTTTGAACGCAGAGGCAGTCGAACGCAAACAATAACCTCATCATCCGAAATAGGAAACGGTTGTGCCGTCAGAAAAATGCATAGGAAACAGGGGCCCGGGAACGATTTTCAAGTTGGGGGGCGAGCCTAAAATGCCTGACATGATGCATATGAAACAGTGGCGTAGCTAGGAGTCTAAGGGGACACGTACCCCCCCCCCCCCATCGGGTTCAAAGGGACCCTCGGGTCCGAGGGGCCCTGCGTCGCCATTTGACCGCTGAGAGTTAACGATGGCCATATTTCTACTCAGAAGGGCCCCATGGGGCTAGTTAGAGCACCTCATGGACCCTAAATAGCCACACTAAGATCTCCATAAGGGCCCCACGCCGGCTTCTGAGGGCCTTTTGCAGACTTAAAGGGCCCCTCGGTGGTCTCCAAAGGCCCGTTACTGGCCTCTGAGAGTTCTTACCGGCCTATGAGGGGCCAGTTCTAGGGGCATTTCCCGCCTGTGATGGTCACACACTTATTTTTCTGCGGGCCCCATAACGGCAACTGTGGGGGCCCTCATCGGCGCCTATGAGGGCCCACACCGGTGCCTCTGAGCGTTTCACACCCCTAACTCCGAGTGCCTACACCAGTGCCTATTAAAGCCCTATATCGGCGGCTCTGAGGACCCAACCAACACCTGCGCATCTAAAGGCCACCCACTGGTGACTTGAGGGCCCCACACCGGTGACTCTGAGCCCTGAGGGCCCCACCGGCGTCTGACAGTACCATGCCGGTCTCCAAGGACCCCACAGGACTTCTTCTGCCGGCCTAAGGGCCCCTTGCCGATCACTGAGAACCCCCTGCCGCCTTGTAGAGGGTTCGCGTCAGCAGCTCAAAAGACCCCACACCCGTCTGTAACGGCTCCACACCAGCGTCTATGAGGGCCCACAGCAACGCCTGTAAGGACCCTCACCGGCGCCTCTGAGAGAATCACACTAGCACCTCAGCGCCCACACCGGCACCTGCATAGTGCATGGCGGCCCCACACCATGATCAGTGCCTCTAAAGGCCCCTTACCGGCGGCTCTGAGGGCCCTTACGCCGGTGATTCTGAGGGTGCTACCGATAACTGAAGGCACCACATAAGCCCTTAGTGTCGCTGAGCTTTAATCCCATACCGGCCCTCCGAGGGCGCCACGTCAGTGCACTCATTGCCCCACACCCCTCCATCTCACCCGGAGCGGGTAAACTGTGTTATACCTATAGCAACGATTTTACCACCGTTGTACGTTATGTATTTCTCAAAGCTGACTCAAGCTGGTACAGTATAAAATCTGGCCTGCCAAACTTATGGCCAAGGTCAGGCCCAAATCAAAGCGGGATGACAATAGCAGATGTTGTCAAATCGACATTGCATCAGCAGAAACCATTCAGATGGCAAGGAAGATGCCGTGTGTTGATGTTTAGATGCATAAAAGAAACAAGAAGGAAAGAAGTCCGGAAAAGGGAGGAAAGATCTTTTCTCGCTGCCTCAATGTTGAGGGGGCGCCGCCCCCTCGGCTCCCAAGTTGGGGGGGGGGGGCAAGCGCCCCCGCTGCCCCCCCTGTTCCCGGGTCTATGATAGGAAATTGCATCATAAAATAGCTTGGCTGGAAAGGTCACCAGTACCACTTGGCTGAAAGACAGCAACACCTGGTCCTTATCTCTGACAGCCGACAGGGCCCAATCAGTTATCAAATGTTGGCTGCATAGGGGAGAGTGGGGAAAGATGCCCAGGGTTTTACTATGTCATATATTATTCGAAAATGACGATCGGAAAGCAAAAACTTGGAGTTTCAACGGAAGGCGACATCATTTTTCTCCAAAAATATCACACTTTCGTGCCTGAAATGTGATAACTTTTTTTGCTATTAAGCATTTTCCTGAAGAAGTGAAAGGGGGCATCTTACCCCACAGGGTGGGAAAGACGCCCCCTGGCGTTGGGTAAGATGCCCCCTGCACTATAAATGACATAAATGGACACGTGAATCGCCTGAACGAATCAGTAGTCCCTTCGAGCCTGCAGTAGACACCAAACGTCATCGTAAGGGCCTTCAAAAGTAGTCGTAAGGGGCTTCAGAGGTCATCGTTAGGGCCAGCATAGTCCAGCGCGGCCAAACAAGCCTCCGTGGTGGCGTTCGGAGACCACTGTGGGACCCTTATAGGTCTTCATGATGCTTGAGGGCCCTCGAGCCCATCGTGGGGACCTCAGATGCCAGCGCGGCCCGTGGAGCCAACGTGGGAGCCCTCAAAGGATGTCGTGAGGGGCCCTGGAGCCAATACTGGGGCCCACATAGGCCATCGTGAGGGCTCTCAGAGTCAGATGCCGCCCAAAAAGTCGCTGTGTGTGCCGAGAGACCGGCATGGGGAGCACCCGACCGTACTGGACTCTCAATAGTCCCAGATCGGCTTTTGTCTCTCATCACAAGTATGTAATAAATGAGTTGACGGGCTGCTTGAAGGACAGCCTTCGGATTTAGGGGGGCGTCTTTCCCCATCAGGACAGGGGGCATCTTACCCCAAGGTACCGAAGTAACATTAAATCAGTACAATTTGTTAGCCATAAAACTACACCCTGAAACAAACTGTTTGGGACACAGTACACGCATGTTAATGTATCACGACTATAACAAGGGACGCAAAAATTATCTACCTTCTTTGATATTTACAATGTTTTGACACCAAAATATTTTTTGAAAGCAGCAAATAAAAAACATGCAATCACCAGCCAGCCGTTGCCCAACTGAGCTTCGCAAATTTTTGTGTAGTTAACAAGGCAGGCTTCCGCTTTACGCTAAAAACATTAATTTCCAGGTTCGATTCTTTGTTTCGCCGCTAGAGGGGGTGGGGCGTCTTTCCCACCCTGCACTGGGCATCTTACCCCACTCTCCCCTATCTATGGCTACTACGATTGAATGCTAAGCAATAAAAATACTGTACCTAAGGTACACCTAATGGGTATGCACCTATACTCTATGTACCTATACTCTATGTACAATGTACTATATACTCTATGTTGGGTATAGTTCTATCGTAGACGCTTTCTGGGAGATACCCTGCCTGTAGTGAAGAAGAAAACACTGCCTAATGGGTCTTCATCACACTAAAAAGTAAAAGCTTTAAGGATAGGTAGGTAATAATTTGACATTGTCATATAAACATACATATTTAACATTTATTTAAGCATACAGTTGTCAATATGAGTGAACCAAACGATGATAATTGATCATCTATAAGAGCCAAGAGGGATTGCGCCCGACTTTCGGCCGTCTAAAGGAGACTTTTCGACCTTTTTGTGCAGGGGATGAAACTCACACATCCAATGCTTACCGCTCTCTACTGACGAAAAACCAGACAGGAATAAAAGCTGCACATCATTAGCACCCAGCTTAGCAGCGGGGAGTGTGGATAATTTGACAGAACCATTGACAAGCCGCTCCAAAATCGCTCCTAACAAGGGAAGCTGCAGCAAAATGATTGCCTCCGACCAATAGCTATAAGAGGACTGGAGGTTAAAATCAAGCCTGAAGCTGACACATGTGTCACGTAAAATGTTTGATAGACGATTTATAGAATATTGCAGTACCTTTTTTTGCTTGCATGCAGTTTCACTCTGGTCAAAAATTATTCCTCGAACTTTCAGGTATCAAATATACCTGTTCGAATTTATCAAAGTTTCTTTTTTCATTTCTTCATTTTGTCCATAGAGTGCTGAATAAACTCTGAGTAAATCATATCTCACGTAGAATGAGCTCATAATCGCCTTTATACGCCCATTTCTGCGTGTATTTTTCAGCCCCCCGCCGTGGTCTTTTACCTTTGGGATCCTGGCGGGCGCTAACTTATAGTTGAACTTAATAACAGACACTATGTGTTTAATTTTCATCCAAGCAGACGCTGCGGGCGGGCCATATGGCGTTCAGCCAGCTTCCTGCAGTTGGACTGTGTGCAATTCGTATAATTTTTAGTCAGTATGCGATACAAATTATGCTCGTTTTACACACCCGACAGCACACATTGTAGCTACGGCCAATGGTGCAGTTGGTAGCAGCTGCAAACAATCCAGTGAAGACAAAAAGTACGAGCCCGAGTTTTTGTGTAATGCTTTATATCGTTTTGATGAAAAATGTAGGTCTAGAGTTGGAGGCAACCGAGAGAACTCAACGTTTGCGGTGGTCACCAGTCAGTCAGATGCTCCCCCCCCCTCCCCCGAAAAAAAAAAAACAGTTAGAGCGGGTCACCACCCTACTAGGAGCTTCGCCGATAAGCCTGACGTCCAGACCATGATCAATGCCTTCCCGGAATAGGAATACATAGCCCGGGCCGGCCGTCACGGAAGCGCCGAGACGCTGCTGCGCTGCCATCCGCGACCCCCTGACCGCACGCAACGCGTCTGGCCTGTTCCGAGTCCGGCCAGCGGGACCGCCCGATCCATCCACCTACCGAGTGCAGCCCAGCTCACAAATTCCCCGTTCAAGGCTACCGGACTCATCCGTCATCGATGTTGGACTCACTGAATGGCGTCAAAACCGTGCAGGCCGGCCCGCGCACGGCGTTGGGACATTGTCTGGTAGCACCAAGAAAAACATCGCTGCCGGACGGCTCTGTCAATAAATCAACAGGGTTTTGAGCGGCAGCCGGTGCCGGCCATGGCATCGTCGACCAGCCATCAATATTTCTGAGGCGCCGGCCGGCCGAACGACGCGCCCGGTGCGGGTCACCAATCAATGACCTGGCCTCCCCTGGCCTGGCAGCGCCGCCGGCGCCCGGCACTGTACGCCGCACCAGTCGGTGACGACAATTATCACACCAGTAATAGCCGTGTGACAGCCGAGGATGATGCGAATCGACGCAGGTGGGAGAAGGGAGGATGGGGAGGGCTGCAGGTCACACAGTCCTGGCGGTGCCCTGCAACCCAAGCAGCTCCGAGAACGCATAGCGTACGGTGCTATGCAGAAAGACCAGAAATATCTATGCGACGGTATGTTGACAACGTTATGCATTTACTACTCAGTTTGCAATTACTCATACTCATACCCTTGGAATGGCATTCACCTTACATCGTGGACGATCCATAGCCTGTTCTCCCCTATGCAATGCGAGAGTGTTCGGTGCCGCTGGTGGCTCGTCCAAATCTCTCCTGTGCTGGACGATGTGCTGTCGTGATTCCCCTACTGTGTCCCGCGAGCCCTATAGAGGAGCCACCGCAGCTGTGCCCCCTCCCCCCCGGCACCGGTCTGCCAGGCTGTTCCAACGCCGCCGCCGTCCAATTCTATCCACGCCGAGCCGGGGGACTGTATGGGTTCGACAGAGACATTTGATTGGGACCATGCCTGCACGCTCGGAACGCTCTTTCACATACAGTGAATTCTGATTTCTAAAATATTATATCCTTCAAATGTGAGTTTATTTCGTGACCCAAACGTGATGCTAAACGCAGCTTACGCTCCCAAAAGCACAAAAAGAAAAACGCTAAAAAGGGATACCATGACACGATTCTAGAATAAAACGTTACAAAATCAGATCTTGACAGTTATATTTTTCTTATCAAAATGCTTCTAAAGCACCGTGATCATTTACTTGCCAGAAACAACAGTCATAACGGGGATGAAGAAAATGAACAGGGAGGGCTCAATAACTAGAATAATGATGTCCAATATTGCGCGGATAGTAAATCGGCAGCGTAAATATTATCTAATGGTGTTTTTACGAGTTTCCAATCCCATAGTATCACACAGGAATAGTACATTGGCTTATATGCGTTTAATAAAGCAGACCGATGATCGTTCGAAGTGCTGGTGTAAGACCAATGATCACCGTTCGTACATTGCTCCCTCGGTATTGGCACGACCTGTAACAGCAAGACCTCAAACCAGTGCACAATATACAGGGTGTCCCAGAATTACCCGGACATTTATTTTCTGGCTAAAAGTACGATTGCGCTCGATTCTATTGATATACAAGCATCATACTTTTATAAGATATCCCTTAGCTATCGAGCTTGGGGACTGTGTGCTTTTGGTGACCGGTAACGACTCGAGTCAAGTATTATCCAGAGTCAAGTAAGTGTAGTCCTTTTCCGTTTTCAGCTTAAGCCACTAATAGGCAACCATGGTGAATCAACTCCCGTTTTCAACTTTGTAAACGGACTTTCGGCATGGTTTTTGCTGGGGAGCTTCAGCAGCTCATCTGCAAGCAGTTAGGATTGAGCAAAGCGCAATTATATCAGCTAACGAAGCCAGAGAGAGCAAGAGATAAACCTGATTGACAAGCTTGGGCTCGGCCAAAAAAGGCCATGCACCAGTTGTCAAACGGGTGGTTGCTTGTCATGGACAACAAACGTCACTGATCTATTTAAAAACTAGCTAAACGATAGATCAGGATTATCTAAAGAACATAAGTCTACTTTCCACCACTATCTTCGCAAAATTTTGGAATTTGGGGTCCCTCGCCTGAAAAATATGCGAAAACTACGGGAAAAGCAGCGAAAATCACTACAATTTATCCCAAAAATATAACATATACAACAAAAAATTAAATTGAAGCACACTTTGTGGTCTAACGAAGGTATTCTGTCATTTGAACCGCCCGAAAAAGGCGTGTGTGAACGTCAGATGGCTACAACGCCCCAACAGCAGAGGCGGCCAGGCACCCGTCAAAAATCAAATTGTGAGACATTTTGAGCCAACGTGCACTCATTGGGCTTGATATGATGGCCCAACGACAGCCGTTAGCACAGAGTACTACTGCGGTAATATTCTACCAGTAAAAAAACTGGATGCCGTAAGCCAAATGGCCATGAACGGGTTTGTTTTGGAAACCAAATCTGTTGAAGCCAAAGGTCCCGCCATGTTCAGACATGGAGCTTCTCCACTTCAGATGTAAAAAACGCGGCAAAAGTGGTGTAGGCAGCAATTTTTGTTTTGGGGGATAATGCCTTATGACCTGGGAACACTTTGATGTTAAGTTTATCTTATATGATCGTATTATCCTCCGGCAACAGGTCAAAGAAAACAGGCCTTCACCCAGTTTCGGGAGAGCCGTAAAACAACTGAGACCAGCAATGGCTGGCATTTTCAATCATTGTCGGCTGATCTTGTAACAAGCGTATCTATTGCATGTGCTATTTCACAGCCACCCTAGTTGACTATATAGGACAATAAAAAGAAAAAAAGCGCAATCATGTTTGCCTTATTTTATACGCTAATTAACAATGTCCGGGTAATTCTGAGACACCCTGTACAGCAGCCGTGGACAATGAGACATGACAGCACAATATACCCTGTCACGTCATCAGACGCAAAGGGGCCACTTTAGTAACCAGTCGTAGTATAAAAATCGTCAGGTCTGCAGCAGCTGATCAACCCGTCCTCTTTCTTGCAGAATAACACAGAACGGTGGGTGAGCGAGTGCTTTCTTTATCAGTTTTTGACCTGGACCAGTCCTAAACGTGAGCCGTGAGGGTAATGTAATACCACCAATTGCTTCTACGTTCGCTTGCAGGTAAATCTGTTTACAGCTGAGCTGCCGATGCCCATCTGTTGTCCTTCTCGAGCGGTTGCCAGCTGATATTTTTTTGCGACGCTCCGGAAGGCGTTGTGGCGTGGCGGCCGTTTCGTGGGCGCAGATATTGAGCAGTTTAACACGGTCAGACGGGCGCGCCGAGCCGAGGGCGTTAAGCACGGCCCACTAAACCTGTTTGTGTTACGCGTCGTTTAATCACACTCTAAACTATGTAAATGGCCTTCCAGAAAGCTGATGTCTGCCCAGGGGCGCTGTAGGCGCGGGCAGGGCAGTGTGGCGTGGCGGCCGTCTATATCCGGGCTCAAATCACCGCGGCGCGGGCCTCGGCGGTCTCGTCGGCAGGAGTCGAACCATGGCGGCGCGGCGCCACCGGCCGGCCGCCGGGGGCAGCACTCTCCGATAGGTGCCGGCGCTGATTCGGCCGGGCAGCTGGTACTGGCTGCGGCGCAGCTGGGCGCAGCAGCAGCAGCGGCCTGGTTAGGCCGATCATCAGCTGCCCAACTAGGTGCAGTAGTGGCCGCGCAGGGCCCATCAGCAGCGGCGCAACTAAGCACAGCAGGGGTCCGGCGGCTGGTTTCGGAGACTTGCTGGGCTCAGCGGCAGCTTAGCTGGGCCTGGCAGCAAGCAGGCCAGGGACCAACAGCAGCCCAACTGGGCCCACGGAAGCCCTTTCCGGACCGGCACAGCTGCTATCAGCAGCACAAGTGCTTACAGCTGCATGTAGGTACTTTGCATTGTCATTAGAACAAAGGGTGCACCTTCGAAGATTGCATGCCGTGCTGCCGTTCGGGCAGTAAGCAGTCATACAGGCCTGGACTGTAGTATAGGCCTGTACGGCCGCTGTGGCCTGAGCCGTCATAGTCCATTCTGGGCGATCACCAGCCGTGCCGCCACCGACTGGCACTAGCCGTTTTCACGACGGACTATCGGGCAAATGCACCTGATTTGACCAAATCTGCACCTAATTTCTTTTACAGCAAATATCTTCAGTTTATGAATTAATTTCAGTGTTTTAATCGATGATGCTCTCTGATAATATGACAAAGCAGGCATATAAGCAATTAGTGCAACGCTAGCTGATAGCTGCTAAAAGACACACTGAACCAAATTTGACCAGATCGGCACCTAATCTGTACCAGATGTGCACCAAATGTGTACCAGATGGCCGTCGTGAAAACGGCTACTGCCCGCCTCAGGCCAGTCCCCTGCCCGCCGCAGGCCAGTCCGCTGCCCGTCTCAGGTCAATCAATCTGCTGCCCGCCTCAGACCAGTCCGCTGCCCGTCTCTGGTCAATCTGCTGCACGTCTCAGGTCAGTCCGCTTCCCGTCTCAGGTCAGTCCGCGGCCAGGCTCGGCCCAGTGCGCTGTCCGTCTGCCCGTCTCGGGCCAGTTGGCCGCCTATTCTGAGTTAGTCCGCCGTCCGTTTCGGGCCAGTCCTCGCTGCTCAGTGTCCCTCACCGGCGCCGGGGTGCCGTCGGTGGGGCGGCTGTAATTGCCGCGCGACTGTCGCACTGCGGACCGAACCGAGCCGGCCCGGGCCACGGCGGCGCCCCGTCCGCCGGCCACACCGAATTAAACCGGCCTCATATTGATCTGATCATGGTGCGGCGGCAGCGGCGCGCGGGGGGGGGGGGCTGACCCACTCCCCTGGGCGCCCGCTGTCGGCCACAAACGGAAGTCCTTCTGCGAAGGCATCACTGGCTGGTGTCGTTGGCCGGCGTACCACCGAGCCCGGTGACATTTCAGAGGGGCAATCACAGCGCGCGCCAGCGGTGCTTTATTCGCCGTCGTGTGATCTCGGGATATTATTTTGTCGTACGCTGGTCACTAAAAACGTCCGACAACGACAAGAGCTTATTTCAGGCCATCAACTATTAAAGGAAATAGTTCACTTTCACGAAATTATTTTTATTGCAATAGATTTGTGATTTTTTATGTTCAAAATGATCAGCAAAGAAAATAAAACCTTTTTACAACAAAAGATTATTTTCTATATTTTTGATATAGGAAGAACTTTTCAGTTTCTGTAAGGCACACGCGATCCAGTATGAAAAGAGCATGGGTCCCGAAAATTCTTCAGAAACTAGAAAAATTATCGCGGCCACCGGCATTTGGGCGATCTGCTCGTGCTTTTGTTACTGGAGCGCCCTTTGCGCCTCACTGGAGCGAATTTCTCTAGAGTTCTCGTAGATAATTGCTCTAGTTTCTGAATAATTTTCGGGACCCATGCTCGTTTCATACTGGATGCGAATATATGCAAGGCACACATCCTCAACGCAAGACACATTTTTCGGGACGAGAAATAGAATATCTTTGCCTAGGGTGATCGTTGGGCTGTAAAAGCTCCCGATTTATGCTTGTCTCAGCCCAAGCTACGGAACTGCTATTCCAGTTCAAAACCCATGTTAAAATGTGAACTATTTCCTTTAATGGCGCCTGAGGGTTAGAGTTTTCAGTAAAGGGTTTAAAGCGGTGTGAATTGGAGGAAAAAGGCTTGGTTGCTACAACACGGGGAATAGTTATTGCTGCTATACCTATTCCTAATCATATTTTAAAGGATACTTACAGTGGTGTATAATAAGGCTCGATTTTTAAATCAGTTAGTGCGTATACCATAGGAGACCTATCTTTAATTATATCAACATGAAAATTCAATTATTTGTTTTCAAATGATTTTTTTCTAACATTCGTGTACGCAACTTTTGTGTGACATGAATTTCATGGCCTCCGGATGACATCAATGCCAAAAATTGCAAGACATCGACAATAAATAATACGTGAAGCGTTTCAGTTTTTTGGGATAACCGCCCAAACCACACCACCTACAGACACGATTCAACCACCAATCGACAGCTCTCGATCGTGGCTATGTGCGCGGCACATTTTTAATCGCATTTGCACCCCCCAAATAGCCAAACTCGGCCCCTCGACTATGTCGCCCGACGCTCCAGAGATGGCGCTGACTGTCTGCGTGACGTCAGCTCACACGACCGGCGATCGCCAATCATAAAACGTGCATGTCGCCGCTGGGCAACCAATTCCAGCGTACTGTCTTGCTTTTGCCCTCTTGTTCTGAAAATTTGGTCAAGAAACATGGCGTATAACCTTCATTTAAAACCAAATTTCCTCCCAACCACTTTGCCGTAAAACGCCGCAATACGCACCAGACCATGTCATAACCCTTGCAGGGTACCCAGGCTTATTCAAAGCGGTGCGGTGTGTGTCCTTGATGGCTCAGCTGGTAGAGTGGTGGACTCCTGTGGTGTGGGTCGCTGGTTCGATTCCAGCTCGGGATGTTTTTAAAACGTGCTTACATCTTTAGTTGCAGTACCCGGCCGCTAGGGTCGCGACCCCGTAGAGGTCGCTGCGGTCCCCACGTGACCGACCGGTCGCAGTCACGGGCCGGCGGCGGCGCAGTGTGGGGCGAGCGGGCAGAGGGGTTGGTGCGGTAACTGCGGTGCCGTCAGAGCGGCCGCTGCCGGACAGCGGGAATGCGGCATGATACAGACATGGGAAGGGGGGTAAAGAAATGATGGAGGGAGAGAAGGAAGGGCAAGTGTGCAAATGATTGAGTCGGTGAGAGAACAAGTACAGAGGATGGAGCCGAAAGACGTTTTTAAAATGCACTTACATTACATTACATTACACTTACAGCTTAGTTGCAGCACTCGGCCGCTACGAATAACTACATTACCGATTCTGAGTGGCGGGCGGGGGGTGGGGGGGGGGGGCGAGGTACCCAGATTTGGGATAGGTTGATTACAGAATTCCACAAAATACTGACAAGATTATCGATTATGTTTAGTGGGGACGGGGAAGGGCACAGGGAAGGGCACGGGGACAGGACGGAGACGAAGACGGAGACGGAGAATGTAGCGGCCAGCAGGAGCGGGGACGGAGACGGAGACAAAGAGAGCGGGAGCGGGAGCGGGAATGGGAGCTGGGACGGGAACTGGGACGGAGATGGGGATGGAATCCGAGACGAGACAGATACAGAGACAAAGGCAGAGAGGGAAGACGGAGACGGAAACAGAGCAGCCATAATTATATCTTTAGCACTGAAAACATTACCGATCGTGAGTGGATGGGTCCCGGGGAGAGGGGGGGGGGGGGGGGTGCAGAGGGAGGAAGGCGGGGGAGGGTCGGGGCGAGTCACTCAGATATGGGATAGGTTAGTTACAGAATTCCACAAAATACTGAAAAAAATAGCGATCATGTTTAGTATTACGAGCGTACCAATATACGTATAGCGTCTTGAACTGGGACATAAAAACGTATATGTATCTGCGGCGCGGGCGGGGAAGAAGCCACTAGCCATTACGTACTTTTTTCAGTACCAAGAGGGGATTGGAGTAGAGGGGAGAGGAGGGGAAGGGAGGGAGTGGAGGGAAGGGGAGGAAATCGAGGGAGGGAGGGAGGGGGCCGGGGGGAGCGAAGAAGTGCGATGAAGGAGACGGGGAGAGGAGGGAGAGAGACGGATGGGGAGGGGTAAGTAATCATACGATTGGATCAGTGATCGACAAAGTCAGAGAGCGGACAGGAGGGAGGGAAGAGGGATGGAGGGAGAGAGGGAGTCAGAAAGGGAAAGGAAAAGAGAGAGAGAGAGAGAGAGAGAGAGAGAGAGAGAGAGAGAGAGAGAGAGAGAGAGAGAGAGAGAGAGAGAGAGAGAGAGAGAGAGAGAGAGAAAAAAAAGCGGGCATTATTGACGGGACGGGCAGGAATTTCTATATAGATGTTCAAACGACGATTAGCGCCGGTAGGCGTGGGAGGGTGACCTAGGACGGGCAGGGATTTCTATATAGGTAGATGTTCAACCCACAGTGTATATAAATAGTTCAAACGACGATTAGCGCCGGTAGGCGCGGGAGGGTGACCTAGGTCTTGCGGGCGGGGAAGAAGCCACTAGCCAGTACTTTTTTCAGTACCAAGAGGGGATTGGAGTAGAGGGGAGAGGAGGGGAAGGGAGGGAGTGGAGGGAAGGGGAGGAAATCGAGGGAGGGAGGGAGGGAGGGGGGAGAGAAGAAGTGCGATGAAGGAGACGGGGAGAGGAGGGAGAGAGACGGATGGGGAGAGGTAAGTAAGCATACGATTGGATCAGTGATCGACAAAGTCAGAGAGCGGAGAGGAGGGAGGGAAGAGGGATGGAGGCAGGGAGGAAGTGAGAAAGGGAAAGGAAAAGGAAAAGTGAGAGAGAGAGAGAGAGAGAGAGAGAGAGAGAGAGAGAGAGAGAGAGAGAGAGAGAGCGAGAGCGAAAGAGAGAGAGAGATAGAGAGAGAGAGAGAGAGAGAGAGAGGGAGAGAGAGAGAGAGAGAGAGAAAGAGAGAGAGAGAGAGAGAGAGAGAGAGAGAGAGAGAGAGAGAGAGAGAGAGAGAGAGAGAGAGAGAGAGAGAGAGAGAGAGAGAGAGAGAGAGAGAGAGAGAGAGAGAGAGAGAGAGAGAGAGAGAGAGAGAGAGAGAAAGCGGGCATTATGGACGGGATTTTGGACGGGACGGGCAGGGATTTCTATATAGATGTTCAAACGACGATTACAATTAGCGCCGGTAGGCGCGGGAGGGTGACCTAGTTCTTACCTATATTTCGGCATTGAGGTGATCACTGAACAATGAACATGGTCCCAGGGGTTCAAATTTCATTTCGAACACGTTCAATATGCATTTTCGAATGTAAAAAGTAGGTAATTTTGTTAAGTCACTTGACAACAAATAGGTACGGGGTCGATTTTTTTTTTTGTTGTACCTTTATATAAGCATCAAATGTCGTTGGTCGACATTTATAGCGACTCGTCTTTTGCTTTTAAACGCGCAGTGGTCGGTTATACTTATGTGCGTGACCAACTGTTACAGGTGCTGTGACAAATGGCGTTTTTATACTCTGATAGTGACTTTGTGACTTATATATTCATTTTATCTGCAGCTGACTTCACTTATAATCGGGTTTTCCCTGTTGGTGATTATGCCACCTACATATTTATCGGGTTTTCCCTGTTGGTGATTGTGCGAATAAATAGATAAATAAATAAATAAATAAATAAATAAATAAATCCAGAGATTAATAACCGACAACATCTGAAGCTCCAAATACACTTAATTTTTTCATGTAGAGCTTGGCCTGAACTATTGGTCAGACCAATGGGTCAGACCGTCAGGCTGGTTGGCTAGTGGCTGCTGAAGGTGCTAGAACATATCTGAATCTCCTGGAGTCCACAGATATAAATTCAATCATGAAGCGGTGGACAACGGTTTGAGCGGATTTACTCGGTATTACGATGTGACAGCGAAGCCGCTTAGTCTCCCCTCCCCTCCCCTCTCTCTCTCTCTCCCTCTCTCCATGGGTCAGCTCGCCGCGCTGTGTAGCCGGCCGAGCTCGGTCCGGCGGGAGGGCGCTCCTTTGTGTGCGTGCCGGCCGTCTCGGAGCGGGCCCAGTGTGCGCCGCTCGGATCCCGATGACCGGAGCTGGAGGCCGACACCGCTCCCTGGCCCTTTGTCCCGGCCGCCGCGTCAGCTCCGACGGGACCGTCAGCACCGGTCAGGGCCTCTGCGCCAGGCCTGACAGCGCGCCCTGGCCAGTGACCTCAGTCCACGGGCAGAGGAGGGTCAAAGGGACGGCCGACCTCCCTGCCACTGTCATCAGATGCCGACGGTGTCGGGCCGCATCGGGTGACTGCACTTGTAGGTATTCGGTATCAAGGCATTACTGATAGCCTGCGGTGGTTGTTCTATTCACGGCGGGCTATTTTTGCGTCAAGTGTATACAATTAGGCCAAAAAAGACCAAATCAGTCTCCGAGGCCGTAGAGATTCCATGTGATATATGAGAAGATATTTTAGCTATTTACCTATGCTCCCTCTAAAAGGAGAGAAGTGAAACTGTTGACTTGCGTAGTGTTTGGCGAAGAGTTATCGATACTTTGGGACGCACCTCCATGGCAGTCTCCCCAGCAGCGGTGCCGCGGCAGCTCTCCTCGCCGCCCGCCTCGGCGTCAGACCCCCGCGGCATGTGTCCGCCCTCTCAGCGGGCGGCTGAAGTGGCCGCTCTGCCGTCGGTCTGTCCCCGGCGCGAACACGGCCGGGGTCGTGTCGGAGCCGACAGGGACCGCCCACCGGACGGAACACGGCACACGGCCATCGGGGGGCCGCCGGAACGGGCGGCGGAACGGGCGGACCGCCCCGCGCCGCTGTCAGCGGGGATATCGTCCCGCGGCCGGAAACATGGGGCGGCTCCGACACAGTCCTCCTCCAGGTGGTGGATCAGAAGCGCGGTGATCTGTCCTCGAGCGATTGATTTGTTAGTTCTTGGGTCTCTGGTGCCGTGGCGCTCTGTCCCTGCTGATGATACGGCGCACAGGCCTCTGTTGCTGCTGTGTTATCCACATACACCAGTTTTGTGGCGCTGGCTCTGCCCTTGGTCCTGCAATACTCTGGCGTTCTATTTGTGGCGCTCTATCCCCCGGTTTTGCAGTATATCCCCGATTCGGCGGTGTTCTATTCCCTGACTGCAGTGCTCTACCCGGTTGCACTGCACTCTACCCCGATTCCGCGGTGCCCTGATGTTCTATTCGTGGCGCACCTCCCCCGATTCGGCGGTGCTCTGGTGCTCGATCGGGTCGGCCGGCCGGTCGGCGCTGGGAGGCGGCCAGCGTCGTCCGGTGATCCATCGGGGCGCCGGCCCGCCCCCGTCAGTCGCTCGCCGGCCGTGTCTCTGCCGACGATCGGTGACCGGCTGACATCCGACGGCCACCGACGCCGGCCGACGCGCCGCTCCGGCGCCCCCACACAGCGCGCAAACAAAAAACCGCACACAGCGCGGCCAGCGGACAGCCGAGCCGGCTCTCCGCTGCTGGTGCGGGCGGTTGTTGGGGATCTAATGCAGCGGCTCACAATGCTGAAATTAGGAATTCAGTGTTATACACATTAACTTCACCTGAAAAAGTACGCGTAATTGTGAGACGAAATGTGTAAGGTGACGGGTCAACACAACCATTGCAGGCGTTGGCGTCAGGAAAGTAACACAGAAATGAAGTAAAATGGACACAAAGGGACTCTGATAATTCCAACGACCGAAAGCCAATCAGCGATGCAGGCGCCAAGAAACTTCAAAGCATCTATACCAAAAAGCAATAAAAGCAGTCAAACGGAAACTTGATTCTCCATTTTCCACTCTCCTGAATCTTATGGAGACGGTAGAAAAGAGAACAAAGCGAGTACTGCCAAGGATTTGGGTCATTAGATTCTTGTATTAGAGGTAAAATAGCTGTCACGTTTACCTGCAGGGTGAGCCCCAGAGGCTAAAAGAACTCCCAATGTCTACAGGCGATGGAGAAAATGAGGCACGTTACATGTATGACAATGTGCACGTGTGCGTGCTCAGCTATCTATTTCACACAAGTACACATCACGTGCATAGTGCGCACGCAGTGCACTGCGCAGTAGTAGACACGCGTGAAGGATACGCGCGACACCCGGCGTCGCTGTGCCAATGACCGCGGTCGTCGGCTCGGCTCGGCAGAAGCGAACCTCTCCATCACCCCTGTCGGGCGGTCGCACCGAGCGACGGCAGAGCTAGACGGCTTGGGGCGGCCGAACAGACCTCTGGGAAAGCCGAGTCAGGGCTCTGTGACGGCAGAGTCAGACAAAAAGAAGGGCTGAGTTGGACCTTTAGAAAGGATCGAGTCAGACTGGAGGTGCTGAGTCAGATTTCTGGAAAGGGTAACGCCAGACCTTTGGAACATCAAGTCAGACCTTTGAGCAGGCTTGAGTCAGGGCTTCATGTGGCAGCCAAATCAAACTATTGGGAAATCCAAGTAAGACAGCTCACAACTGCGACTGGAGGAGTCAAGCCATGAAACTGGGGCGGCCAATGTCAGTTATCTAAAAAAAGTCTATTCAGACTGCTGCAGCGACAGCCGAGACAGCCTCTGTAGCTGTCGAGTCAGACAGCCAGAAGGGTCGAGTCAAAGCTTCAGTCAGACATTTGGAACGACCATATTGAGAAGGTCCGGGTCGCAAAACTTCAAACTAGAACGGACGAGTCAGAAAACTGAGTTTGCCGAGTCAGGCAACTGGAGGTTTGGAGTCAGGCAACGCCGGGTAATTGGGCACGCGAGTCTGACAGCTGAGGCACTCGGGCCAGTCGGGGTGAGAAGGGACGTCTGCGGCCAGCTGTGGGGCCCTCAGAGTGACCGGAGCGTCGCAGCCCCCGGGAGAGAGCTGCGGGCCCCGGCCGCTGCCCCGCTGATCAGAGGCGTCAGAGCGGATCGGACCGAGGCGCCCGTTTCCGCGCGGCTGCGTGCCGACCGGCCCGGGTAAGCCGGGGGGCTCAGCACGGCGCGGCGGCCGAGTGGCGTGTCCCACGGTCATCGGATGCCGGCCGGGCCACTGGCCACGGCTCCTCACACCGGCGGCCCGGGCCGGGGGCGGCACCTGACTCGCAGGAGCCGTCTACACCTGGACAGGACGGCGCTGCCACCGCCGTCGCCGGCGTCGATAGCGGAGCGCTTGCGCGACTGCTGCGGCTCGTCCGGCGCTACCGGTCGGCTATCGACCGGGCGCGGCGCGGCGCGGCGCTCAGTCGGCGCGTCGGGCCCGCCCGTCATGTAGATGCCGTCCCGATGACGGCCGCCGCCTGGTGTCGGCTGGTCTCGGCCCTGCTGCCGCTCCTGGCGGCCGTGCGCGCCGTCACACCTGCCACGGACCAAACGTGAGTCACCGCGCGGCGCCGACCGCCGCCGCAGACCCGGGCCGGTCACCTCAGGTCACCTGAGGTCACATCAGGTCATATCAGGTCAGCCGAGGTCAGGTCAGGTCACTGTGACCCGGCCGGCCCGGTGAGGCGCCGCCTGTCGCTACCGACCGCCGATGTCGCTCGTCCTCCCTCTCCCAGTCTGTGAGAGCGTGATGTTCAGAATCGGATGGAGCGCCCTTCACCTGCCGCCCGTCCCCCTCCCTCACGCTGGGTGCAGTCAGTCTCGGGCCGCTCCTTGAGCATCGAGTGTGTCGTTCTGAACACACGAGCGTGACGCTGCACGTATGTAATCTGATCTCCCTAACAATGGCCCTTTCTGTCGCTGCTTGATGACTCTTGCTTTTGAAGCCTCAAAGGAAATGATTTGGGTTTCCTCATTTACAGCAGAAGCCCGTTTTGTTTCAAAAGAATGAATACTATTCCAAACTGTCCTTGAGTAAGCAGAAATTTGCTGTTTGTAAGCTTCTTTTGTTTTGTAAGTTCTCACATTGTAGCAGCATAGCTGAAGTCATTACGACATTGCTTAATTACCTCCAATAATTACTAGTATGTAAAGCACTAAGATCATATCTTCAGTCTACCCCGTCTCACCGCTACATAGGTATCTCGTCTCTATCTTGTTAGCATCTGATGAACGTATCATATTGAGCGTAGAAAGGTAGATCAGTCGAGCCAATATCAGGCCGCCAGCCAAGTTCACACTACCATGATTTAAGAATATGAATGCAACTGTAATCACTGTTGTATATTGCCTTGTAACTTTATTATTGTCAGATTATTGCGTCGATGTTAATCATAATGCTTTTTTTAGCCTAAATTTTGAGGCTTGCAAACATTGTACCTTATTAGACGCACCTCCCTACAACAGATAAAAATGGCTCAAGCCTTCTTATTCAAATGGACGGTCGAATGATTCATGAACGAACATCTGTGCACATTTGTCCTTGATATCGCCTTTAATCTATCTATGCATGCATTTGCATTTTGATGTTAGATTTGTGTGCTCAATTTGAGCTGTTGAAAGTCATGATGCGTCTTGCGCGTTTTTTATGCATTGCTGATTGCGCACAAATTCATGCAGCCACACATGGATGTCAATTACCTCCCTATATCGATGAATCGAAAACATACGAATTTTTTAGTTGCTTTTAATTTTGTGAAAAACAGTCAAATGGGTATTTTCCTCTTTATAACTTTCAATTTTTTTTCGTCATCCACTGATTTTGCGCAAAAAAATAAAAACACGTTAAAACAGATATTGTTGCTTTGTATTTTTCTGAAGGTGCGCGATGCGTCACGAGGCTTAAATACAATTTTGCGGTTCGGTGGAGGGAAAAATGAGCACGCATCATAAAAACTCGGCATGTCCCTACAATGTGAAAGATGCGCACAGTGCCTCCCCCAAATGCCCCACTCCCCAGCATATATAGATTATTCACTATAAATGATGCTCTCAGGCGGTGGCCTATATACATAGTGGTTGCCAGACCTGCTTAGTGCTTACTGACTAGGTATAGGTCAAAGACCGGAGACTAAAAAGATGCACACTGTTCGGCGGGCTACTTTTATTATAGCATTCGGTGCCTGCAGGAAGAAAATAAGATACCAAACTCAGATATAGGCTCTCCAATCATGCTTTTGACGCCTTCGGTCGAAATTCGATCCGCTTTACGGACGAAAGCAATGTGATTCAATGGTAGCCTCTTGCGTAGCGAAACATATTTTGTTTAGAGAACTTACGAATGTGGAGCTGTTCATTCAGCCATTGAAGTTATAAGTCTAAAAAACGATGCATAAAAATTATTTAACTAAATTACACAATACTAATTCTGTACTACCAAACCTTGAGACAATAATTGACTTGTTTTGACGGACGGAGGTGAATAATCATAGGGCTGTGTATGAGAACTTCTGACTGAAAAGGACTGGTATTCCCGACACGCTGTCAGTTGTCTAGTTGTTGGCTTGTTCACTGCTGAGTGTGGGAGATTGATATCAAAGCCGCCAGTTATCCGGCATCGGGCATGCGATCAGCCTGCAGTCCGACCACGGTCTGTCAGTAATCTGGGAGAAGCAGGTGCCGACAGCTGGCGATAATCTGGGATCACTCTGCCTCCCCACCATGGTTCTCTCGGCCGCGGATCAGAGACGGACCACCGTAAGAGGGGAGCACCCATTCGTCGCTGAACGGTCTCCCAGCCGCCTCTGTATGATAGGTGGACCAGCCAATCGTACCGTCGCTCAATTTCCTACATAATCTCACTTTAACTTAAAAAGGGTAAACACCATAGGTACAAGTTGTTTCATTGCTTATTTCATTCAGGACTGTTTAAAGACAAAATGTTTCTTGGACTCTATATACGGAAAGTGCTCGAGAGCTTCTACGTATTACCCAAAAGGTGCGCTTAATAATGATGGCATTGATCAACACGGAAGATAAACACCATCAATCAGATTTGATCTTGGGGCTGTCTTTTGATCTCGTATACCTAATCTAATGAAAGCCTACATGCAAAATCAGTGGTAAAAGCTGTATGATTCCGTATCACGCAATGGATTAGACCAGCTTGTATGTATTTCTAATAGAGGTGGCAAAACTGGAAAATTTTGGGACCCGGACCCGGACCCGGTCTGACTGGCACATTTCTGGAACCGGTCAGACCCGGTCTAAGTCAGCGTTGGAACCAGATGGACCCGTTCCCGAAATTCATTATGAAAATTGTGTACAGTTGTAGGTATAGCAAAAGAAAATAGTTTCTTTCCAATTGGGCATACTTGCGTTGCAAAGTACAAAAACTCATGCCATGGTCATTTCACTTCGCTTCACAATTTGTATTTTGGAACCAGATTCAGGTCATATTTAAGAATATAAGAAGTAAGTAGACTAATGAATTTCATGCTAACCTAAGCCACTTTTACTACAGCTGCTAAAAATGATGTGAACTGGGGATCCATGGACCAGTGCCTTCACCAGAGTCAGAACAAGAACCTAACATCAACATGGAACAAGATAACCATACTGATACATACCTTTTCTAATATTCTTGGTAAAAGATATTCGTTTTTAGAATTAAATTCATTAGTCCTTACAAATATTATCAACTATCAAAGGCCCCAAACGATAAAACATTCAAAATCAAAATAGAAACATGAAAACTGTGTGAGGTTCGCCAGAAATGTCGACACGATAGCAATGCCAAAACAGGCGTTAAATCACTGCAAAATTTTGTTGGGGTTAAAGTACTGCAAAATCGTAATGGCAATAAACTTACTGCAAGTACTGCAAGTTGCGGTTGCGATCATGACTTAAGTGCCAATTTATTAACGTAGAAAACAAACTACATTTTGTTGTTAGTACCTGGACATAGAATAAATAGTAATACCAAGGGTTCTGAGACTTTCTTCCCGAACGTGTTCCAAAATTGTAACTTTTATGCAGTAGATTAGCGTGCGTAAGGTATAGCATATATGACGCTCAAATGCGCCATTTTCACATCAACACGGAATCACTGGCCTTGGAGAAGGGCATTGGTATTGACTCAGTATTTTGTCAGCTGCTGCCGTATGATGGCGCTAGTAGAGCGCTATACGTATAGTACGCTCTGTTAGCGCCACCATGCGGCGCCAGTTGGCTAAAATCTGATCAATACTACGGTTTCTGGAGAATGCCTTGGATTCATATTTAGCTTTATGTATTTATGCAAGGGCATGTTGGTTTTATGAGTTGTCTTCTGGCCGTGATCGAAATAATTTCAAAGCTGTTTGAGTTATGAAATGCATTTGAATATCAAACATGAACTCTGATTTCCGGTGGGCATAGTGACTTTGGTATATCAATGTCTTTGAAAAGGCAGGTCAAGGTGAGAATGCCACTGGTCAGCCTTGCTTCAATTGTATTTGTGTCCATTTATAAATGGATTTCAGTCATACCTACTTACCTACATATGTTATTGGTATTTGATTTCTACAGCTCAAAATATTGCTAGGTGCTGTACAGCAAACTGAATGGAAGTGATCCGTAAAAACATTTGGATTTTGGTGAAATGTTTTCTGGATTGCTAGCACTTAAACTTGTTTATTCTGTTGTAGGTGACAAGATAAGAAATTGAAGCAAGACTGACCAGTATCAGTATGCTATAGAATAGGTAGCCCAATCTGCTGGAATATTAAAATTCAAAAGTGGAATTGGGACTTATGAACTGGAAACTGCATCAACTATGACTATGTTTGCCAAAGCATAAAAGATATTAATGTTTACCATAAAGCACAGGGAATTGATAGGACCCGGTTGGACCCGGCCAAATATTTTGGGGGACCCGGTCTGGACCCGTCCGGGTCCAGACCGGTTCCATAGACCGGGTCCCCGGGTCCACATTTTGCCACCTCTAATTTCTAACGTCCCCAATACGGGACCGGCTCCGCTGTGCTGACGAGGCTGCCCGGGCAAAATGTCCCCGTCGACGGTCTGAGAAAGAGGGATGGTCGCTACAGAAGAAAAACGATGGTGGAACCGGTGCCCATAGATGAGAATCGCGCCGAAAATGAATATAGATGAACCGCACTGATATGACAAGGTCAAGCTGGCTAAGACAGAAAATGTGTGAAACGTCGGTTCTGGACTGGCTGCAACAAACTGCGAAGATTGTTCGGCTTCTGCTTCAATGGGTGTTACACAAATCATTTCTTAAAGGAAGGATTTATGCACAATGAACGGAATAAGCTTTATGTGAAAATAAATGCAACAATAAAAGTGTTCAAAGTGAGTTAAACATGCACAACCTACTCATAATGAAACCTGGTTCGGCCGCCTCAACTTCTTATTTTGTTCATCCCCCCTCACCATCCAATTCCTATCGTCTACATATGATGCGGCCGGTGGCGAGCAGTCGGAGGGCTCCGTTTTTCGCCGGTGTTGGCTCTGTGTCCACTCGGCGATCACTAGGCGACGCTGCTTCAACGACCCCAGGCCGGCTGACCTGACGGCTCGCAGCCGCCACAAGCTGCCACCGAAATGCTAACACTTACACAAATGGAGCGTTAAATCACGGTGATTCATGGGCCATTTATTTGTATCGTGAACACTGGGACTATATCACAAAAGTAACGAGGACATTTAGTATGCCCGAGGCACTTATTGTCAGAGAGCAGTGATGGCCGTCATGCACTAACTGTTCCTCATGGTTCGCGCCCCGAATTCCGCCGCCGAGTCAATGGCTCAACGAACCATGTAAAAACTCGTTTACAAAGTAACGTTCCGAGAGAATTGTATTGAGCGGTAAGCTTTTCAGCGAAAATAATTCTCCTAGTTTTAAATAAAATGAAAATGTAAGGCGTACGATCAGTCACAATGTCATACAAGTATAACCTGGAAGGTTTCTTATTTCTTTTTTTTTTGCGTTGAATAGGTACCTCATCTATTATTGGCCATATAGCTTGTGATTAAAGGGTCGACTTTGAACTTTTAATTCAGCTGAAATCCCTTGCTTCAGCCCCAACTCTTGGTCTCCAGTCCCTGCTCGCTCTCTTTTCTCGCCGGACACCCGTGGTACGGTCTCCTATACGGCAAGGCCCTAAAACATACCTAACGGTGCTCATGTCCGTGAGAAAAACGGGATCTCTTGGCGTGATGCCTGTCGGTACCTGTTTCAACGCAGGATGAAGTCCGGCTCTCAAGCTGTGCCTGACTCGTGTCCCAACTTGACCCGTTCCCTGTCTGTGCCGGCACCCTCACTCTCTTTTCCACGGACCGCGACTGCAGCGGCTGGAGCGGTGCCAGGCTCACCAGCCACGTGCGGGGCGTCCCACCGCCACGCTCAGCCTCCCCTCCCCGGGTGCCTGGCACACCCAGCAGGACACGTACACACAACAGGTGGATAGAAAGCCCATTACCCCTGCAGCCGAGCTCGTCCAAATCTGACTGGACGCCAGCAGCCGGCTGATGCCAACGCCCGACCACTGCACGCGCCACGTAACCCCGTTTGGATGCAAAGTGCGGTGTGACTCCTCGTTTTCCATCTACAATGAGCGAAATTTAAATTTGATAGCCCCAAAACATATTTGGGGTAAAATGTGATGGTTCCTAATCCTTATCCTGCGTGCAGGAGCGTGCTCAGGTGAAGCTGAGAATTGTTCGCTTCCAGTCCAGTGTTAACATTGAAATGTGTTTCTAAATTCGGATACCCGTTGTTCATTTGATGGCTACCTTCCCGCTTCGCATTGTGATTATGCAAAATTGTTGCTCCAATTTGACTAGAGTGGCCTTGGACCCCTCCATTTTTGTCATTTTGTCGTCATTGTTGCACGGACAAAATGTGCTGCCGCCAGTGTCGCGGTGACAGTGTCGTGTTTGTCCGTCCGGTTTCACGGCAACCCCCAAATTACCGAGTGGACGATGTTTTTGCGACCGTGGCTGTCCTCCAACCGTGTGTACGTAGTACCCTGAGGGACGCTGCCGCGCGTTGTCCTACAACCACATCACGACAACACATTGCACAGAGGAGCGTATAAACAGGTGGTGTGAGCCAGCCCGACGGGCTGATGTGCCTGGGCAACTGATGGGGTGCCTACTCTACGAATATTCTACTAGTATTTTGGGCTACGAATCATTTCTTCTTTTTAATTCAGACAAAAAAAAATAATGGTGAACATATCTCCAAAATTGGAGGTGATGTCACCAGTTTTTTTTCCTGGCTTTTCGCTCCAACAAAATGCGCATATTTGTGTTTACTTGTTAATTAGTCTTAAACCATATGCTCAGATTCCTTTTGAAAGCAGCTGCACTCAGAGAATCCCCGTAACCATGACCGTCCCGCCTCACTGTTGGTTGTGCACAGCGCAGGACGTTTGACAGTGGCATACTCCTTTTCGGTGCACGAAAAGAGATAAAATTGCCGATAAAATTATTCCCTTTATCTTGCCATCAGATACAATAATGCTCAGACATATCGATCCGTCTGGCTCTGAGGTAGACGAAGGCGCATCTTTCCTCGAATAAGTCATTACGGGTTCGAGGTATGTACTCTGTACCAGGGAATCTGTAGAATTAGGGGCGTTTGCCGCAGCCCGCAAGGCATAGGTATTCTACCAGCAGCTGAATGGATTATCCTAAACCACTCACTTTGTCATTCTTGGCACAAATATATCGGAACAAACTTTTCTCTCCTGCTTTTACTGCATTTGACCTTGTGCATTACGTAGACTTGTTTGTAAATTTGCTGTCACGCAAATGAAGCATTGCATCTCTATGTAGTTCTAGGTGATCATTTATATATAACCGAATTCTTTGGTTAGTTACGTAATTTGTAAATTGTTCGCATTGTGCTACAGTGATCAAATGCAATTTGTTCATATCGTAATTGCATGGCACATCCCACTGAAACTTGCTAAAATTGATATTTACCGTCACAATTAAGACGGTGGATCAAAATATACCTTGGTCGGTGAACTTTTAACTTATATTTTCATTTCCAAACATGCCACAAAGAGCCGCAGTAGTTCAAAGACGCAGATCCGCTTCTGCTCTTATATGAATTCTTGAGGTATTTTAGAATTCATGAGGCCGGCAGCGCGCTCGGCAGGAACATTTAGACTGGCTAGAGTTCTAATTAATGCATCTCACCGCCGCGGCGACTGGCGGACGGCCGGGTGGATGGGACGAGTTTGTGTTTGTGCCGTTCAGGCTCAGACGAGAGAGGTTGTGCTTGTGTTGTGTGGTGGACTGGTGATGGAGATAGACTGGTGTTTGTGTGCGTGGTGGGTTTTGAGTCGTACAGATGGTTGTCTGTATCCGCACAGTGCGGTCAGGACACTCGGGTCGGTGTTTGTGTTTGAGTTGGTGTTGGAGTTTGTGTTGGTGTTTGTGATTGTGTCGCGTTGTGTGGTCAGGAGTCGGGACAGTCGGATAGGGTATGTGTCTGCAAGGTGCAGACAGGCAAAATAGGGGCCAGTATGGAACCTGGTAGTAGGACGGAACTGGTATAGAGCCAGAACGGGCAGCATGCTGAGACTCGGTATAGGGACCGGATATATGAACAGCGCAGAGCCAGCATGAAGCCAGAACGGACAGCACGGGACCAGTCTAAGTATAGAGACCGGACTGACATACGGAGCCATGTGTGGAGCCAGAAAGATCTCCACGGAGCCAATATAGAGTCAGAACGGACAGCACGCGCGTTCCGTCTCAGCATAAACACCGAACTTTGGGCTCCACACATGGCTCCGTATGTCGACACATGGACCGGAGCCATGTGTGGAGACAGAATAGACAGCACGACGCTATGTGTGGAGCCCGAATGGACATACGGACACGGAGTTTGTATGGAGCTAGAATGGACAGCACAAGGCCAGTATCAAGTCTGAATGGACAGCATGAAGTCCGCATGAAACCAGGATGGACAGCACGAGGTCCGTATGGAGCTATATGTGCAGCCAGGACGGACAGCACCAAGTCTGCATGGAACCAGGATGTACAGCACGGAACCATATGTGGAGCCAGGGCGGACGGCACGAAGTCCTCATGGAGCCCGGCACCGGCTCTCCGTCGGTCGAGGTGACCCCGCCCAAAGTAAGGCAGAATCGATCCGGTGGTCCAAACCAACTACGACGCTCGCATGACACCGCAGCCGACCTAACTGCACAGCGGCGGAATCAAATGCATCGCAGCGGCCAGCTGAGCATGGCACCGCGGCGGACCCACCTGCACAGCGGGAGAGGCAACTGTACAGTGACCGAGTCAACTGCACAGCGGGCGACCCAACTGTACAGTGTGCACGTGCAGTGTACAGTGACCGAGTCAACTGCACAAGCGGCCAACCCAACTGCCCAGCGTTGGAGTCAACTGCACAGTGGGCGAGTCAACTTCTCACCACGCGAAACAGCTGCATAACAGCCGCTGTGATTTCGCAATAACCAATTGAACCGCTGACGGAGCTATAGCCAAACCAACTGCCGCTATCGTAAAACCATTACTTTGTTTGGCCAGTTATTATCTACTCAATAAGCACGCCACCATGCGGACAAAAGGCTAAGCGGTAGGTACTCTTGCGCTGCTTGAAGGGAACAGGGAGGGAAGAGCACAAGGGTCATGTGGCTTATCCAGATATCATGTCCGGATGTTTGATTTACAAGGCGAGGCACCAAGCCCTGAGCCATCCTGCTCTCAATGTAGAATCAATACCCTAAAGTACAACTACTTTAGAATCTCAGCCATGCCTGTATCATGCTACACTGTAAAAGCATGAGAGCTTGGAACCTCTTGCCCCACACTCAGACAGATCAGTGATTACCATACACTGTTTTGACAATGGATAATGCTGTTATGACGCCGTTCAGGAAATGCCGTGAATGATGGTGCCGCTAATGGTTTTGCTAATGTCCCTCTGCCACAGCAATAGACGGGCCGCTTTCGTGTCATCGTATTTGGCGATATGGTCACTACTTTTGCCACTGTCGTGGAAAAAGATACTATGCTAGCTTGAAAATGATTGCCTTCCTTGTCAATTACTTTTTCGGCTGAGCGAAAGTGGTGTCCCCGCGGGTTGTTTTTAATGATTATTGGCGGTGGTGGTGGGCTTAGATGACGAACAAGGCGGAAAACCGTTTGATATCGTCATCTTAAACTCCAAGATCTAAATAGAAGGTTTTTGCAAAGATGCCAATACCAGAAGCTCTTTCTGGCGTTATAATATTCAAAAATGTGTAAAAGGTATATTGGGAGATGACAATTTTTTAGCAATGACATAGCCGCACACAAATTAGGCCGTGCATTTCGCTTGGACTCATTACTGAGCATTCATCTTATTTTATAAATTGCACGGATGTGCGCTGTTATAGCTAAAAAAGCCTCTGTTGAAATTTAAAACAAAACGAATTTTTACCTTCCTGAACTTTTGGCAAATGCACAGTGGCAGTGTGGCACCATAAAGAGACCTCAGAATCTGCATATTCGAGATAATCTCTGAACCCCTCTTATTATTTCATGCTTTCCTTTCACACTGACCTTTGCCTTCTTGCATTCTACCACCTTGCTTATTGGTACAGCTCTAATCTCCGCCTTTTCATCGCCTCCTAATATTGCAGCTCCAAACCCCGCCCTTCCACCGCCACACTCAATATCGCCGCCCGAACTCCGCCTATATCGGCTCACCACCTGGCCCACTGCCTGTCGGATCACACAAATTTTCCTGCCAGCTGACTGAAAGAAATTAGTGTAATAAGGGAGGTGGCGAGCGCGGCTGGAGCGCGTTGACGCACGCTAGCCCGTAAACAACGCGCCCGTCCGACGGGCCCGGGTCGCGGGGCTGCCGACATGGGCACCGCCCCCACTCGGCCAGGGGCGGGGCCGTCTGCAGAGGGGTCGAGACAGCCTCGTCTGGGGCAGAGGGAGGGTCCGATTGAGTCAAGGTCGCCCTCAGCGTATATATGTAGGACTCAGGGATTGTTCGCGTTTTGGGTCTACGTGGTCTCCTCAGAGGAGAGCGAGCTTCTGGGCCGAGATGCTACCTGCCTAATCCCAGTAGGAGACCTTCTGCGCTACTGCCGTTCGGTAACAGGTCGGAATGGCCCTCCCGCTGCGAACAAGTGAAAGCTTTCAGTAGGAGCAGCGAGCTGCGGGAATCGAGTGCGGGGGCGGGCGTGGCGGTCGGCGTGTACTTTACTTACGGCGGCTCGGAGGGCAACAGCATCGGCTGTGTCGGAACTTGAAAGCATATAGCCTCGAGGAGAATCCTTGAACGGTCACACTGGGCAGTGCGGTCAAACTCATATAAAATTATTCATACCTGTAAACCATTCAAATTATACATAGCCTTGTATTTTTTTGTGTAGCATTGATAATGACAATTTAAGTTAGCGGAATAACTTGTTCCTTGTTATTCCCTGTCATCTGAAGAAATGAGCAAGTCTCAGGCGCCTATGTAGC